>NC_069499.1:461556715-461639215 GCF_027579735.1 Bombina bombina
TATACATACACACACACAAACATACATACACATATACACACACATATATACATACACATATACACACACATATACAGACACACATATATACATACACACACACAAACATACATACATATACAAAGATAAACATGCACAGAAACTGGGGAATAAATACACTTTACAGATACCTCCTGCCCCAGTACTGAAAATACATTGAGAGCAGTGTATACATTTTTCATTCTCTTGCAGCATTCACCAATGAAGACCTATTATGGGGTAGTTGTGCTGTCATAAAATAGTGTAAGGTGGCAAGGAACACAATGCTGCTCATCTGTGGTGTGCTGGGTTTCCATCCTGCAGCTAAAGACCCTGTGTGTATGTGCTGTACTCATCTTACCTTCATAGACTTCTCTCCTACTGCTGGAGGATCACACAGCACCGCACAAGGGGGAAGTGTAGGGAGGAGGGAAGTTTCTAAGGCAACACTTCCTGTGTAAACAAGCAGCAGTGCCGATCACAGCTCAGGCACAGCTGCTATGAGGAGAAAGAAAATGACTACAATATAAGATCACAATGATTCCTCCCCAGCACAAATGCCAGTATCGTTCACTGCACAGTGCCTGGATCTGACTGGCTGCTGCTCAGTGCTCTTACTCACTAAAGCTTTGGGGGCAACTGCCAAGCCGAACTCCAGCACTGCAGTGTTCCACATCACATGTCATACACAGCCGCAGCCCACACTCTACTGTGCTTTAGCTCCTGCTTGACCCACACATGTGTTACACATACAGTGTGTCTGTGACTGCAGTACAGTAGTCCAGCCTAGTCAGTGTGTGTGCGGGGCTAAGGCTACCGGCATCCCCACAGCCCTACCAATCACATAAATATAACATTTTGGGGCTAGCTAAAATCACTCAGTGTGTAATAGTGGGTGGGGGCTAAGGCAGCCGCAGCCCACAGGGCAAATGCCCGGTATGCCCTAGGGTCAGTCCGGGCATGACCTGAGGTGCATAGAGAGCGTGAGCTGCATAAGATGTGCAATAAACTGAGCGGGACTCCGGAAGCTTGGATAGAAAAAACAGAGGGGTAAAAGATAAGAGTATATTTATGAGACAGCAGCTGTCTCCCTGAGCAGTGTGTTGGGCGGTCCCTCTTTCACTCGCACTACAACAAGTATGATTAAAAAATAGAGTAAATACATTTTGGTTTTAAAAATGATAATTAATTATTAGCTTACAGATGAGGCAAGTTCAAAAGATATTATTTAGGGAAAAACACTTTATCAGCAGTAGTTTTAGTTATGCTGTGCGCAGAGTGTGCTGTCAAGTGTCTACAACTCTACATACGTGCGCGCTCACAGCAAAGCAGAGACTTCCGGGTTTGTCTACATAACTTTCTGCCATGTCTGCACGGAGCGGACAGAAAGTGAAGTAAATTTAAAAAATTAAAAAAAAAAGTAAACATATAATAAAAATAAATAGCGAATTGCATTTAAAAAAACAAAAGAAACATTATGAATTAAAAAACAAAACAACATAAATACAAGTGTTTAAAGTCCCTTTAAGGGAGTAAGGGATAAAAGAGAATTTAAGGAAAAACAAAAAGTAATCATTAATAAACTAGATAATCTAAATAAGGACCTCTTGAGAACCAAATGGGGCAAGATGGAAAGAGATATAAAAGAGAATACAGAGAAAATATAGGTAAACACAGAACGACAGAGCAATAAACAAACTACTGTTAAAACACAGGGTATACACACACATAGAACTAATGTAAAAGAGAAAAATCCTAATACTGGGCAGAATCATATTTCTTACAATCGCAATTATCAGGAAAAACATTATGGATATAATCAAAATTATACTTCAAATAATTGAAATTATCAAGAGAGATACTATGGGCATAACCCTAATAGAGAAAACTATAGAAATAACTATTACGATAGGGCACACCATAATCGGAACAATTATGAATATAATTACTATCAAAATAGACAACATGTCCAACACAGATATAACAATAATGAAAATAATGATTATCCCCATAGAGAATATATGCCAAGGCAAAATGAATGGGAGTATCCCAGACATAGAGACACTGCAAGAGGGGGAAATTTTAGACAAGAATATAAGGAAAATACAACACCCACATATAACAGGTTTGCACCACTGAGGAATGAAACAACACATGCAGAGACTCTAACTACAGAAGAAAAATCTTTTTTAGATTACAGCCCTCTAAAAGAGGGCACATCAAAAGACACACAAAGGTTAAGCTTAGAACATCCACAAAGAAGAAAAAGAGGACCAGAGGAAAGAGAGGAGGAGGAACATACAAATGTAGCAAAAAAGTTGAGATAAGAAAGAATAACAGTAATGGCATTTTTAACTTAAGTAAAGTCCAACTAAGCAATGAACAAGAAAAACTCCTAAATTTACGCCCCCACAGTAAGGATGAATAAATTCAACACACACATTCATATAAAAAAAATTGTCAGAAATTTAACTGGAAAAACAAATAATTACGAACCCTGAAAAAGCAGACCAGTTCAAACACACAAATTTAAAATCAAAATCTAAATTTTACCCCACCTTTGCCAAAGGTAACTATTTGGAAACTTTTTAAAAAACAGTGATGAAAGAAATAAAACAGTGCAATCTCCCCAAATTAAGAAAACATAATATTAATAAAAAAGAAAGGGAAACATTGAGCGAACTGCAAACAAATTGCCAAATAACTATAAAACCGGCGGATAAGGGGGGAGGGATTGTGGTAATGGATACAGTGAATTATATGACAGAAGCTTACAGATTATTAAATGATGAGAGGACATATAAAATATTAACTAATGATCCAACAAAAAGATTTAAACATTTTTTTATAAAATCATGACGGAAGGTAAATAGAAAGGCATTTTGAATGACAAAGAATTTTTGTATCTAATATCCGATTATCCAAAGATTCCTATTTTCTATTTTTTGCCAAAGTTGCATAAGTGTCTGAAAAAAACCCCTGGGAGGCCAATTGTTTCTGGTATTAATTCAATTTCAGCCAACTTGTCTCAATATATAGATAAGTACCTCCAACCGTATGTGTCCAATTTAGAATCATACCTCAGGGATTCTACCCAAGTCATGAATGTTCTGAATCCATTGAGTGGAGCAATGATATGATTGAATTTCTTCAATAGGAGCGATCTCGGTGCAAACCTCGTACTCTATAAACGCTATATAGATGACCTGCTACTAATATGGAAGGGCCCTGAGCAGGATTTGACTAGACTTTTTGAGGAAATGAATAATAATGATAGAGGTCTAAAATTTGTATGTAACTACAGTAAAGAAAAAATAATTTTTCTTGATTTAGAAATCATGGTAATTAACAATAAACTTGAAACACAAACGCACTTTAAACCAGTAGACTGCAACAACTTAATACATGCAGAGTTGCCATCTCAAATTATGGAAAGAAAATATCCCATATAGCCAGAGTCTGCACATAAGAAGAAATTGTTCCAGGATAGAAGATTTTGAAAACCAGGTAGTAACTCTAGCGGATAAATTCAATATAAGAGGATACAGTGAAAAAAATATTACACAAGCAATTGAAAAAGCGAAACTAACAGAAAAGGGAGAGTCTTTTAAAATATAAAGGAAAGGAAACAATTAAAGAGGATAAGATCAAAGTCCCTTTCATAACTGACTACAATGCAGACTTAAATCTGATTAAAAGAATTATTAATAAAAATTGGCACTTATTGAAACAAGATGATGTTATAGGAAAACAGCTAACATATAAACCAACGTTTATTTTTTAAAAAAAGTGAAATTTTTTAAAATGACACTAGCCCCTAGTGATCTGAAACAAAAGAAAGAGTTTAAAAATCAAGTGGATATGGAAGGGAAAAAAATAGCAGGATTTTTTCCGTGCTATTTATGTAAAGCATGCAAACATAGATCAAAAATAAGAAATCGAAAAATTAATAAAGCAGATGATGATATCATTATAAAAGAAATAATTAGATACACACACAAAAATATTATATATATATATATATTAAAATGTACTTGTTATTTATTCTACTTTGGGGAAACGAAAAGGTGCCTCAGGGATAGAATAAGGGAACACCTATTATGTATAGAAAAAGAAAAAGAAAACACCCATTTATGTAAACACTTTAAAGAATTTCACCAGGGCAACACAAAAGATTTGAAATATTGGGGTATACACAAAATTAAAGGTCATTGGAGAGGAGGGAATATAGAGAAGAGTCTGCTTATCAAAGAAGCAGAATACATATACAAATTTGACACCTTATATCCTAAAGGACTAAATTCTGAATTAGATCTTTCTCCTTTTTTGTTTGAATAATATTAAGATACACTTTCAAACCAATTTTTAACCACTTATGTATCTATTGATTTCTGCTAACCTCCCATCTAACTAATGTCTACTAACCTCCTATCTAACTAATGTCTTGAACAACGTTTATATACCACTTAAATTAATTTTCATAAAATGTTTTATAAGTGTGTTTTAAAAATATTTAATAGATTTTTAACAAACACTACAAGTTATATTTTTTGATAACACAGCATATTATCTCAACAATAGATAAGTGCTTTAAATATGCCCAGTCACAAACACCCATGATCTATGAGGATAACAACTAAGTAAATTTCTGACATATACCTCCTTAAGGGTTCTGGAAAAAGTGCGAACACAATACCACCTTAAGAGAGTTATAAATTGAGACAGTCACCAATCAAAATGAAGGATACCCCTTTAAAAGGGGCTTTTACATCTGCCTCCACTACTCTTGAAAAAGCCCATAGAAGGGCGAAACGCATCGACTGTGTGGCAGTGTAAAGATTGTGACACATTGCTTTCTATATTCACACCCTCATCTACTGTTTTCTATATAACCCGGGTTATTTTTATTCAAGAACTTTTATTATTCACCATCCTTGGGATCTGCATTTGGAGGAATAAATCTATACCCAAAGCATCTTTCCTTTTTCCCTGCGTGCATAAGCACTAAGTGCAGGGCTCATTGTGGGAATACATTGTGAGGATTTCCATTATACGGCTAAGAGCAGCGGATGGATCAGCTCTCTGTTTGACCGGAACGTCTTTTGGTGACGTCAGATGCTGGAAAAACTTTCCAACCCGACTTGCTCGAGGAAAATACCGAGCAAACGAGTGAATGTACATCGCAGCCAGAAGTTAAGGGTAATGTACTATTACACTTTAAGGAGCATATAATCTCTAATAAGAGGCAATAAGTAGAATAACTACATCTTCGTGACATCTCTAAAAACGCCAGTATTACATTATATGGGCATTTACAATATCTTCTTTGGACATATGTGACTGTTTTTTTCAACCTCAGCCTCAAACACTATATGACAATAGTGCATACAGGAACTTTTAACTCTCCTTTTTAACGGAGTGACTTTTTGCTACAGCTCTGTTTTATTAATCAGAGATAATATTTCTTCCTTTATATATTTTAAGCACCATTAACAACGAGTAGCTACATTGTAACCTCATATAGATATACACATGATTTGTGATTTAAGCTTTTATATCCAAATTGTATTTCGTTCTTCTAGACCTTTTTTTGGGTAAATTGTATTATTTATTATTTTTAACCTAGCACTGTGTACAGGGAGACGTCCCTTTTAAACTGATATTTTATATAGATGATCTAGAATAAATATTTTAAAATCTTACATTCAGTGTTGATATCTTTAGCTGTGAGCGCCCTCCCTTTCCCCCCCCCCTTTTTCTATTCTAAGTAAATGGAGAAGACAAATAGAAAAACCCCCACTTCAACCCTAATCTGTTGCGCAAAGCCCATGACGTTTTCATGAAAATGCGAATATTTCATATTGCGAGAATGTGTTCGTAACAGAATATGTTCTTTTTATTTATAAATAAATATTTCACTATATATGTGATGATTTTTGGACTGATATATCTATTTACAGTGAGATATGTATATGAATATATATATATATATATATATATATATATATATATATATATATATATATATATATATATATATATATGTCTAGATATCTTGATATCTATATGCGAAAATCTCTTTGAAAATCCCTCTGAGATATTGTTTATTGTGCATAAGATTGTAATGTAAAATATTTTCATTATTTCTATAGTTAAACATATCTCTATTCATATAAATCCATGTTTCTATGTATGTGTATGTATGTCAATGTAAAATCCCTGCGTCAGCTTTTTTTTTTTGTCTAACACCCGAGATCCCCTATCTTTTAGCCCTTATAGCTTTTGTGTGCAATATTTTTTTAAATAATTTTTATTAGACAGTGTTAATATGAGTGTGACTGTACATTGTAATGTATTTTTTAAGTGTTTCGTGAAACTTTTATGTTGCGGAAAACTGTTAACTACAGCTCTTAGAGCGCTATCACAATTTTTCAAGACGTGTAATATCTGCACAATGGAAATTGATTGAGGAAAGACCATATTGCGTGCGGAAAACACATACCGCGCAACTTTTAATCTTGCCCTTTTTGTTTACCACCTCAATTAGAAGTTTATTCCATGAATCCACCACCTTTTTTGTAAAAAAAATGCTTCCTCACATTCTCCTGAATCTGCTACCCTCTAACTTAAGATTGTGACCCCTTGTTTTGGCATTTGTTTTTTTGTGGAAAATGCTTTCAGCTTCCACTTTATTAAGTCTCTTCATATATTTGAAGGTTTCTATCATGTCACCTATTTCCCTTTTCCCCTGTGCAGTTTGTGTTAATAATTAGGGCAAGTAATGGGAAAGGTTAAGGGGTGATATACATTTTCACAAAGCCCCTGGAGTTCTATTCAATAGCCTTGCTCAAACCTCACCCCAGTGCCACCTTCAATCCCAACATATATTTTTTCAAAACTGATCAGTAATTTAAACCCCCATCAATTCTTAAAAAAAAAAAGAAAAAAAAAAGCTTAAACAGAACAGGGATTTTATACAAGAGAGCTCATATTTCCCTCATGATGGCTATTTATATTATTGTAATAGCAACTGAAATTGTAAGCTACATATACCAGAGATACTATTAGACCAGCTTTGAGTGAAATAGTTCAGTTTACATTGAACATATACCAAAAGAGAAATTAAAAGTTCAGTGGTTAACATAACTACATAGTATCTCCACAGTGAAATAGTAATCACAGTTCCATAGTCTGTTGAATTCTTCTCAATATACTTTATGTTGTAAATCCATAAAGATATTTTGCTTACCTGTGGCACCATCATTACTTTGTTTGATTTCATTGCAGTTCCTATAATTTTCTTGGCTGCTCAGATACCCCTCAGGATCTGGAAAACAATTATTATTACAAAGCAAAGGGGAATGTCATCTGGATGGATTAATTAATCATCCTCTAAAGGTAATGCAATCTCTTCAGTATTTATATCATTCTAACAAACCCATTATTTTGAGCATTAGTGAAACATCTAATTAGTGGTGCGTTACAGATTTATGCCGCATCGAATCATGCCAGCCCGGCATTTATTAAATTTACCCCTATCAGTATAGTATGAAACTATGGCAGAGTGTGCAACTACGCTGCACTGGGTATAGCAAGAAAAGTAAAGTACATCAAGGGAAATACCTTGTTTGGTCAGAGTAGGCGTTTCGTCCTTACACACCAGGCTCACCTCCTTTAGCTTAACAAAATCCTTTGCAATGGTTACAGGCAGGTGAGAGTCAAAAAAACAAAAAGAGAACTCCTGGGAAAATTTAAAATAGTAACGCCTTAGCGTATTGTTTCAGGAATATTATGCACAGCCCAAGTGGGGGTCAACAGTTAAAAGTTCATCATTTATCATTTATTTGTAGTCAAAAGTATAAAACAAATGGAACACTCACATAGCGGTAAGCGGGTGGCGGTCAGTAGGGTGCCTACATCATCTGACGGGTTTCGCACGTGACTTGCGCTTTCTCAAAGATAGGATTTTTGAGAGAGAGCGTCAGATGACGTAGGTACCCTACTGACCGCCACTTGCTTACCGTTATGTGAGTGTTCCATTTGTTTTATACTTTTGATTACAAATAAATGATGAACTTTTAACTGTTGACCCCCACTTGGGCTGTGCATGGTATTTCTGAAACAATACGCAAAGGCATTACTATTTGAAATCTACTCAGGAGTTCTCTTTTTGTTTTCAGTATAGTATGCACTGATGTCAGCGGTTAATATGCCGATAATTATCAGATGATAGATTGTCATCAACTTCTTTGTTTGGTGAGTAGTAGAATGCCCACAAGAAGGAGTTTATGGGTATGTGCCTGTAAAATTACAATCACTAACACTTTGTCCAGCATTTATCATCTGCTGAACGGACAGTGTTCCCTCACTCAAACCTGTCCACCTGGGATCACAGAATGCAGGCAGGGTATTGTGGCAGTAGGCTGCCTGTATTAATGTGCAATGTGCACCCCTGCTTGTGCTAGCAAGAGTAGGGGGTTGTCAATCACCCCAGGGAATTAATCCGCCGGCTAATAGCTGGCGAACTGGTTAGGAAGCTGGGGTCTGATGACCACTGCTTCCTAACTTTCGGCTGCAGGCTCGCTCATGTGAGCCAACAGTAATCAGCCCCCAGAGCTGCATAAACAGCTTGATAAGTGGGGGCCATAGTGTAAATTAGCTATTGTCTATGCAGATTAAACTATTTGTGAACACTTCAAGTTAATAGATTTATTCTGCACTACTTTTATTCTGGGGCAGTTGTAAATTAGTTTTGTATTTGAATAACACTAAATATTATAGGGCATATTTATCAAGCTATGGAGCTTGATGCCTTGTGTTTCTGGCGAGGCTTCACGCTCGCCAGAAACACAAGTTATGAAGCAGCGGTCTTAAGACTGCTGCTCCATAACCTGTCCTCCTGCTCTGAGGCGGTGGACAGACATCGCCGGAAATGAACCCTGATCAAATACGATTGGGTTAATTGACACCCCCTGCTGGAGGCCGATTGACCGCGAATCTGCAGAGGGTGGCGTTGCACCAGCAGTTCACAAGAACTGCTGGTGCAATGATAAATGCCAGCAGCGTATGCTGTCGGCATTTGTCGATGTGCAGCGGACATGATCCGCGATATCGGATTATGTCCGCTCGCACAATAATAAACAGGCCCCTATAGCTACACCTAAACAATTTTCCATAACAGTTATATTAACATGCTTTACAGTACATAACATTTTATGAGGTCAATTTACCAAATGTCGGGCGGACATAATTCGCTATAGCGAATGCGCTGTCTGCATTTAACATTGCACAAGCATTTCTTGTGAAATGCTTGTGCAATGCCGTACCCTGCACATTGGTCGCTAGCAGGGGGTGTTCATCATCCCAATCGGATCGGGATGATTGCAGTCCGCCACCTGAAAAGTGGAAGACAAGTTAAGGAGCAGCGGTCTTACAACCTCTGCTTCTTAACTGTTGTTTCAGGCGATCCGGAAACTACGGGGGATAAAGCAGCACCCACTGCTTATTAAATCTGCCCCTATGAATCAACATGTAGTATTGACCCTCTACCTTTTATATAATCCCCTAAACAGTAATAAGAATCTGTATCATTGGACAGTTATAATCTATGCAATTTTGAAAGAAAACTAAACAGAGTTTGTTGTATATTGCCAAGGATTTCTTTTACAACTTTTATGTTGCTTTATCTTATTTAGTAAAAGAACTGCTCACCATTAGAATCACTCTGTCCCTTATGGAAAACCAGGACCAACAGAATCAGGTTGTTTGCAAACATCTTCACCATCTTCACAACAACATATGAAAGAAACTAAATAAATGATCAGATTTAAATTACAATACTATTATAACTTTATTGAAGATACAAACACAATTGTACAGCGATATCAGACATTTTAAATATCTGTTTAACGTTTGAGTTGCTGATTTGGGTCTACTATGATGAGTTTAAGTTCCTGTAAGGGATTTTTTTTTAATCTACTATATATCACTTTAGATATTAGATGCTTCGTTCCTCCGAATATATGGACATCCACCTGAATGTGCAAGTGAATCTTTCATGATTCAAATAGAGAATACAAATATAAATATCTTTCCTATTTTCTTCTACTATAAAATTTGCTTAATTTTTGCTATATAGCTGAAGACATCAAGTCAGCCAATGACAGGAAACATATATCATCAGCTAGCTATCTGTAGTGGATTGCTAATCCTGAGCCTAACAAAGGATACCAAGAGAACAAAACAAATTAGCTTATGGAAGTAAATTGGAAAGTTGTTTAAAATTGCATGCTCTGTCTGAAAGATTTTGGGTTTCATGTCCCTTTTTAAAATATCCTCATGGATATTTAAAATAATTGGCAATGCTATTAGTAGGATTGAACACATGCTGCATGCAAGAACAACTAATATTAGACTACCACCTTACCAGCCTCTAAAGTATGTAATAATGTACACTAATAAAACACACACACAGCAATTTAATTACATCATTAAAAGATTTTATGATACATTAAAACAATAACTATAAATATTACTGGCAGTTATGAAAATTACAAATGAAACAACCTAGAATAAAGTGTAATTAAAGTACTCACTGCTTTCCAGCCGAAAGATATTTCTTTCCTTCACTGGTCTGAAAAAGGGTTTGTTATAAAAACCGCTTTATAAAGGAATAAGCTCTCCCCCTGTGGTTCCTACCCCTATATATATTTGATAAAATTAACCAATAGCCTGTTTACACACAGAGGAAGGTTAATGCTGATGTTAATCTTCATTAATCTGATTAATCTTCATTAATCTGAGAATAATAAATAAATCATTAACTCTGAAGAAATTAAAAAGCAGTAAATATTAATTGCAGAAGCTTTCGATGCAGTTCATCTCTTTTATTGCTGTTACTTTCATGTTTCCCAACAAGTTAAAGCGTGCCAGAACCAGTGCCCAATCAATGGACTTGTTTTAATGCACATCTTAGTCCATGCAGTCATAAATGTACTACTTTATCATTGACTTAAATTCAAAAACATATGTGGAAAACCATCTGCAAAGCTCCTTAAACATATGTTGGAGTATAAAAAATTAAAAGCACTATGGTGCACTAACATCGCTAGAGAGTATTTCATACCATTCCTATTTTTACTTCCATTTTATTAGTGGAAAGTAAAGGGTTAGCATTTTTACTCGGGTGTGCTAACATCTGGATCCCTTAACTAAAAGACTTCTAATTGTAAAAAAAAACAAAATTTATGCTTACCTGATAAATTTATTTATTTACGGATATGGTGAGTCCACGGCTTGAGTAATTACTGTTGGGAATATCACTCCTGGCCAGCAGGAGGAGGCAAAAAGCACCACAGTTAAACTGCTAAGTATTACTCCTTTACCCACAACCCCCAGTCATTTGACCAAAGGGAAATGGAGAAAAATGAGTAACACAAGGTGTAGAGGTGCCTGAGGTTATAGATAAAAGAACAACTGTCTTAAAACAAAGGGTTGGGCCGTGGACTCACCATATCCATAAATAAATAAATGTATCAGGTAAGCATACATTTTGTTTTTCTTTCCTAAGATATGGTGAGTCCACGGCTTGAGTAATTACTGTTGGGAACCAATACCCAAGCTAGAGGACACGGATAAATAGTGAGGGACAAGACAGGCAGTCCTAAACAGAAGGCACCACCACTTAGAAACATAGAAACATAGATATTGACGGCAGATAAGAGCCATAGGCCCAGCAAGTCTGCCCGACCTTACCTAACAGTATAAACTTATCTAGTTCATAGGATAGCCCTATGCTTGTCCCATGCATTTTTAAAGTCCCCCACAGTGTTTGTTGCTACTACCTCTTGAGGAAGTTTATTCCATAAATCAATCACTCTTTCTGTAAAGAAGTGCTTCCTCAAATTACTCCTGAATCTACTACCCTTTAGCTTGAGCTCATGACCCCTTGTTCTTGAATTTTCCATTTTATGTAAAATACCCACAGCCTCAGTTTTACTAAACCCTTTAATGTACTTGAAAGTTGCTATCATATCACCTCTTTCCCTTCTCTCCTCTAAGCTATACATATTTAGGTCATTGAGCCTATCCTGATTTTGGTCCTCTAAATTGTTTGTCTTTATGTAAGTCATAATTCTTTCTTTTAAGAGGCTTTCCATTAATTTCCCTACTACTGAAGTTAAACTAACTGACCTGTAGTTGCCAGATTCTTCTCTACTGCCCTTTTTATGAAGAGGTATTACATTTGCTATTTTCCAATCATCTGGGACAGCTCCTGTTAATAGTGACTGATTAAACAGATCAGTTAATGTGACAGTTAGCACTTGAATAACCTTTCTCCCAAAAGAAGCCTCAGTCGAAGAAAAAGTATCAAATTTGTAACATTTAGAAAAAGTATGTAGAGAAGACCAAGTTGCAGCCCTGCAAATTTGTTCCACACAAGCTTAATTTTTGAAAGCCCAAGAAGAGGAAACAGCTCTTGAGAAATGAACCGTAATTCTCTCAGGAGGCTGCTGTCCAGCAGTCTCATAAGCCAAACAATTATACTTCATAACCAAAAAGAAAGAGTAGTAGCAGTAGCTTTCTGACCTTTACGTTTCTCAGAGAAACAGACAAAGACGACAAAGGACTAGCGAAAAACCTTAGTCGCCTGTAAGTAGAATTTAAGAGCACGTACAACATCCAAATTGTGTAACAAACGTTCTTTGGAAGAATAAGGAGGAGCAACAGACTTAAAGACAGACCTGATTTTGACCAAGGCCTGTCAAAAAGATTGCACATCTGGCACATCCGTTAAATGTTTATGTAGTAAAACTGATAAAGCAGAAATCTGACCCTTCAGGGTATTGACTGACAATCCCTTCTCCAGGCCTTGCTGAAGAAAAGATAGAATTCTAGGAATTCTAATTCTACTCCAAGAGTAGCCCTTGAATTCACACCAATAAAAATATTTATGCTATATCTTATGGTAAATCTTTCTAGTAACAGGCTTGCGAGCCTGAATCATGGTCTCAATGACCGACACAGAAAAACCATGCTTAGATAGAATTAAGCATTCAATCTCCAAGCAGTCAGCTTCAGATAAACAAGATTTGGATGAAAGAATGGACCCTGAATCAGGAGGTCCTTCCTCAGAGGTAGTCTCCAAGGTGGGAGAGATGACATCTTCACTAGGTCTGCAAACCAGATCATGAGAGGACATGCAGGGGCTATTAGAATCGCCAACACCCTCTCCTGTTTGAAATGAGCAATGACTTGTGGAAGGAGAGCAAACGGAGGAAACAGGTATGCCAACCTGAAAACCCAAGAAACCGCCAGAGCAACTATCAGAACAGCCTGTGGATCTCTTGACCTTGAACCATACCTTGGAAGTTTGGAGTTCTGACAGGGCGCCATCAGATCTAACTCCGGCACCCCCCATTTGAGGACTAAGCTGGTCACTCACCGGGATGAAAAGTCTGTCTGCTCAGAAAATCCGATTCCCAGTTGTATACTCCTGGAATGTGGATGGCAGATAGACAGCAATTGTGGGTTCCTGCCCACTGAAGAATCCTAGTAAACTCCTTCATGGCTAAGGAACTCAGAGTTCCTCCCTGGTGATTGATGTAAGCCACAGAGGTTATGTTGTTTGATTGTAACCTGATAAACTGGGCTGAGGACAACTGAGCATTGTAAATCGTCCTCAACTCCAAGATCTTGATGGGAAGATCAGACTCCTCTCGAGTCCAAAGGCCCTAAGCTTTTAACGTGTTCCAGACTGCTCCCCAGCCCAGCAGGCTTACGTCCGTGGTCACGATCCCCCAGGAAGGTCTACGAAAGCATGTGCCCTGAAACAGATGTTCCTGAGGAATCCACTACGGGAGAGAATCCCTTGATGACTGATCTAACTCTATTCTCTGAGATATATCCGCATGGTCACCATTCCATTGTCTGAGCATGCACAACTATAGAGCTCTCAAATGTAATCGAGCAAAAGGAATGATGTCTATGGAAGACACCATCAGATCGATTACCTCCATACATTGAGCCACTGAAGGATGAGCAGTAGCCTGAAGAGAGAGGCAAGAGGAAATGATTTTGTTTTTCCTTACCTCTTTCAAAAAAATCTTCAATAGAGAATTTATTATGGTCCTTAAAAACACTACTCTTGTAGCAGGGGAAAGGGAGCTTATTTCCAGATTCACATCCTATCTGTGGGAACGAAGAAAAGACAACAATACCTCTGTGTAAGATTTTGCTTGTTGAAAAGATGGCACCTGAACTAATATGTCATCCAGGTAGGGTGCAACAGCAATTCCACGAGAACGGACCACTGCCAAAAGAGCCCCCACAACCTTTGAAATTTTTTTTTGAGCCGTGACTAGACCAAATGGAAGGACCACGAACTGGAAATCTTTGTCCAGAAAGACAAATCTCAGGAATATGTGATGGTCCCTGTGAATAGGAACATGAAGATGAAGATATGCATCCTTTAGGTATATGGTTGTCATGAACTGACCCTCTTGTACTAAAGGAAGAATGGAGCGTATAGTCTCCATCTTGAAGAATGGGACTTTGAGAAACTTGTTTAGACACTTCAAGTCTAGAATGGGTTGGAAAGTTCCCTCTTTTTTGGGAACCACAAATAGGTTGGAGTAGAACCCGAGACCCTGTTCCTGCACTGAAACTGGAACTATCACTCCCAGGGAGGAAAGATGTTGTATACATTTCAAGAACGCCTCTCTCTTTATCTGGTCTGCAATTGTAGCCCTGGGATACTATGTCCACAGTCCAGGGATCTGGGACATCTCGTATCCAGGCTTGAGAGAACTGAGAAAGTCTGCCCCCCACCTGATCCGATTCCGGATCTGGGGCAAACCCTTCATGCTGATTTGGAATCAGCTGCGGGTTTGTTTGATTATTTTGTTGATTGTTTCCCCTTGTTCCAAGACTGATTGGGTTTCCAAGAAGACTTGGATTGTTCCTGCTTGGAAGAAGGGGACGGCTTTCTTCTGAAGTTACGAAAGGAACGAAAATTACTCTGACGTCCTTTAGGCCTATTCTTCTTATCTTGAGGTAGATAAGACCCTTTTCCACCTCAGTCTCAGAAGAAGGAATTATATTGTCCGAATCTGAGATTTCTCCCTCAGAAAGTCCTGATGTATCTTCCTCATCAGACTTATGAGAAAGGGTAACTTGGAAAGCAAAACTGAGGACAGACACCTTACTTTCTGAATTTTTAGATTTCCTCTTGCATTTTCCCTGTAATCTGGTCATGGGAGCTAATGCCGCAGATACTGCTGAAGATACTTGGGCAGCAATTTCTGCTTTTAAATAAACTCCACTAGGAGTTATAGAGGAACCACCGGGCACTGCATGTGATGCCATTGAGGCTTGGGACGTAGCAGGAGAAAGCTGAGGTATTATTTTAACAGCATCATCCTGAAAGACATTGGGCTCAAATATTTTATCTTTATTTTGCAAGGTTTTCTTGACACATGAAAAACAAAATTGCATAGGAGCCGCAATTTGTGCATCTAAATATAATGAATTCATGAAAGCATGAATTCACAAGAGCAGGCTATTGCTCCATATCAGACATGTTGTGAAACAGTAAATAAACTTGTACAGATAAGTTTCAAACGGCTAGATTTAGAGTTCTGCATTAGGGTTAAAAAGCAGCGTTAAGGGGTCCTAACGCTGCTTTTTAATGCCCGCTGGTATTTAGAGTCAGGCAGGAAAGGGTCTACCGCTCACTTTCTTTCTGCGACTCGAGGCTACCGCAAATCCCCTTACGTCAATTGCGTATCCTATCTTTTCTATGGGATTTGCCTAACGCTGGTATTACGAGTCTTGGAAGAAGTGAGCGGTAGAGCCAATAGAATGCAAGGTCAATCCGATTGGCTGATCCAATCAGCCAATCGGATTGAACTTCAATCTGATTGGCTGAATGAATCAGCCAATCAGAATTTTTTTACCTTAATTCCGATTGGCTGATAGAATCCTATCAGCCAATCGGAATTTGAGGGACGTCATCTTGAATGACGTCATTTAAAGGAACCGTCATTCATCGGGAAGTCGTCGGCCAGGATGGATGTTCCACGTCGGAGGTCTTCAGGATGCTGCTGCTCCGCTCCGGATGGATGAAGATAGAAGATGCCTCTTGGATGAACACTTCAATCGGATGGAAGACCTCTTCTGCCCCGCTTGGATGAAGACAGCAATCGGATGGAGGACCTCTTCTGCCCCGCTTGGATGAATAATTCGGCTCTGCTGAGTGAAGACGACTCAAGGTAGGGAGATCTTCAGGGGGTTAGTGTTAGGCTTTTTTAAGGGGGGTTTGGGTGGGTTTTAGAGTAGGGGTATGTGGGTTGTAATGTTGGGGGGGTATTGTATTTTTATTTACAGGTCAAAGAGCTGATTATTTTGGGGCAATGCCCCAAAAAACGCCCTTTTAAGGGCTGGTAAAAGAACTGATTACTTTGTAATTTAGGATAGGGTAGGGCATTTTATTATTTTGGGGGGCTTTTTTATTTTATTAGGGGGCTTAGATTAGGTGTAATTATCTTAAACTTCTTGTAATTTTCTGTAATTTAGTGTGTTTTTTTGTGTATTATAGTTTAGTTTATTTAATTGTATTTTAGTTTAGATAATTGTAGGTAATTTATTTAATTAGTTTAATGATAGTGTAGTGTTAGGTGTATTTGTAACTTAGGTTAGGATTTATTTTACAGGTAATTTTGTAATTATTTTAACTAGGTAGCTATTAAATAGTTAATTACTATTTAATAGCTATTGTACCTAGTTAAAATAAATACAAAGTTGCCTGTAAAATAAATATAAATCCTAAAATAGCTACAATGTAACTATTAGTTATATTGTAGCTATATTAGGGTTTATTTTATAGGTAAGTATTTAGTTTTAAATAGGAATAATTTATTTAATTATAGTAAATTTATTTTGTTTTATTTAAATTATATTTAACTTAGGGGGGTGTTAGGGTTAGGGTTAGACTTAGGTTTAGGGGTTAATAACTTTATTATAGTAGCGGCGACATTGGGGGCGGGAGATTAGAGGTTAATAATTGTAGGTAGGTGGCAGCGATGTTAGGGAGGGCAGATTAGGGGTTAATAAAATTTATTATAGTTTTTGCGAGGCGGGAGTGCGGCAGTTTAGGGGTAAATACATTTTTTATAGTGGCGGCGATGTCCGGTCGGCAGATTAGGGGTTAATAAGTGTAGGTAGGTGGCGGTGACGTTGGGGGGGGCAGATTAGGGGGTAATAAATATAATATAGGTGTCGGCGATGTTAGGGACAACAGATTAGGGGTTCATAGCTATAATGTAGGTAGCGGCGGTGTATGGAGCAGCAGATTAGGGGTTAATAATATAATGTAGGTGTCAGCGATAGCGGGGGCGGCAGATTAGGGGTTAATAAGTGTAAGGTTAGGGGTGTTTAGACTCGAGGTTCATGTTAGGGTGTTAGGTGTAGACTTAGAGAGTGTTTCACCCTTATAGGAAACAATGGGGCTGCGTTAGGAGCTGAACGCTGCTTTTTTGCAGGTGTTAGGTTTTTTTGCAGCCAGCTCAGCCCCATTGTTTCCTATAGGGATATTGTGCACAAGCACGTTTTTCCAGCTTACCGCTACCGTAAGAAACGCTGGTATTGAGGGTTGAAGTGGAGCTAAATTATGCTCAATGCTCACTTTTCTGAGGCTAACGCAGCCATTCAGACAACTCGTAATACCAGCGTTGTCTTAAGGATGCGCTGGAAAAAAAGACTTGTTAGCACTGCGGGTCTTTACTGACAAAACTCTAAATCTAGGCGAGATATTTTAATATTCAATTAAAATAAGCTAAGGAAAAAATACACTTTAAATTTTATCCCAAATTCGGATCGATCCCCAGCTAAAATTATGTGAGAAAAGTTAAGAAAAAACATTTAATACGCATCAAATAAACTTCTAAAATACCCCTCAGGCAACCCCACACCTCAATTACTGAGGTGCCTTACCGCTTCCAATTAAGACCGGATCACCCAGAAATGGAGAAAAACAACTTTTTCCTCTGAAACATTATGAAGTAAAACTGGTCATATGACCGCAACTGCCCAGCTCAAATTACTGCTGCGACACAGAGAGGCACTAAAAATAGCTTCCTGGTACACTGAGTACCAGAAATAACCATTTTTTCAAACTGGACCGTTTAAAATGTTGCATTGTTTTATTTTAAAGCAAAGGGGAAATGAATAAACTGCTGAAATAGAAAATTCAGCCTTACTTTCAGTTTAAACTTGAATTGTTTTATCAAGTAAATATGTGTCAGAAAATAAAGCCTAATAAAAACATTTTACCTTTTCTTTTTAAAAGAGTTTAAATGTTAGTCTCACAAATGCTACAGTGCCTGCTTCATGCCCCAGTGTAACCCATACAACAGGATAATCTATTTCCCAATAAAAAAGCAGTGTCTTTTAATTTGTTAAGTGCATGGTCTCCCCAACTGGAAGAAAAAAGCACTTACCTGCACCGCTGTCCGGCATGTAGACAGTTACAAGGTATAAGAAGACACAGTTCTTCACAGAGACCTTTAAAAAAAGAAAAAACAGAGTAGCCAACTCTGGCTTTCTAAACTAGGGCAGCAATTGTTAGGAAAACGCAGTAAGTACCTCTTTACAAGTTGCTAACTGCTTTAAAGCCACCACTTCCCGACTGCAAGGAATGACATGGAATACAGCTATACCCCAAAACTTGCATGTAAATGCTATAAACATGCATGCGCCTGCATAATTTGTTTTTTAAAAAGGCACAAAATGAAGTTGCTGGTGCATTTAACCGGGAGGCGAACAGAAACAAAGTGCAGATTCTTAGGGCCCCAATATGTACAGTGAGGGAAAAATTATTTGGTCCCCTGCTGATTTTGTACGTTTGCCCACTGACAAAAAAGGATCAGTCTATATTTTTAATGGTAGGTTTATTTGAACAGTGAGAGACAGAATAACAACAAAAAAATCCAGAAAAACGCATTTCAAAAAAGTTATAAATTGATTTGCATTTAAAGAGTGAAATAAGTATTTGATCCCCTATCAATTAGCAAGATTTCTGGCTCCCAGGTGTCTTTTATAGAGGCAACAAGCTGAGATTAGGAGCACTCTCTTAAAGGGAGTGCTCCTAATCTCAGCTTGTTACCTGTATAAAAGACACCTGTCCACAGAAGCAATCAATCCATCAGATTCCAAACTCTCCACCATGGCCAAGACCAAAGAGCTGTCCAAGGATGTCAGGGACAAGATTGTAGACCTTCACAAGGCTGTAACGGGCTACAAGACTATCGCCAAGCAACTTGGTGAGAAGGTGACAACAGTTGGTGCGATTATTCACAAATGGAAGAAACACAAAATAACTGTCAATCTCCCTCGGTCTGGGGCTCCATGCAAGATCTCACCTTGTGAAGTTTTAATGATCATGAGAACCATGAGGAATCAGTCCAGAACTACACGGGAGGATCTTGTCAATGATCGCAAGGCAGCTGGGACCATAGTCACCAAGAAAACAATTAATAACACACTACACCGTGAAGGACTGAAATCCTGCAGCGCCCACAAGGCCCCCCTGCTCCATCCCCACCGTCAAACATGGAGATGGAAACGTTATGTTTTGGGGGTGTTTTTCTGCTAAGGGGACAGGACAATTTCACAGCATCAAAGGGATGATGAACGGGGCCATGTACCGTCAAATCTTGGGTGAAAACCTCCTTCCCTCAGCCAGGGCATTTAAAATAGGTCATGAATGGGTATTCCAGCATGACAATGACCCAAAACACAAGGCCAAAGCAACAAAGGAGTGGCTCAAGAATAAGCACATTAAGGTCCTGGAGTAGTCTAGCCAGTCTACAGACCTTAATCCCATAGAAAATCTGTGGAGGGAGCTGAAGGTTTGAGTTGCCAAACGTCAGCCTCAAAACCTTAATGACTTGGAGGGGATCTGCAAAGAGGAGTGGGACAAAATCCCTCCTGAGATGTGTTACAACCTGGTGGCCAACTACAAGAAATGTCTGACCTCTGTGATTGCCAACAAGGGTTTTGCCACCAAGTACTAAGTCATGTTTTGGACAGGGGTCAAATACTTATTCTACTCATTAAAATGCAAATCAATGTAAAACATTTTTGAATGTTTTTTTTTTTAATTTTTTGTTGTTATTCTGTCTCTCACTGTTCAAATAAACCTACCATTAAAATTATAGACTGATCATTTCTTTGTCAGTGGGCAAACTTACAAAATCAGCAGGGGATCAAATATTTTTTTCCCTCACTGTAAGTGCCAAGCAGAAGCTTAATTTTAACTGTGTGTACCACATTTTATTTAGTGTAAGCATATTTGACAAAATGCACATCACATCATATAATGTTATTTGCATTTTATCAAATACGCTTACCCTTGGCCCCTTCTCTTCTTAATTTATACATCATCATTAGGTTCCTTAATAAAGTCCCATGGGTTTCAATATCATTTGTATGATGATGACACCCAAATCTACCTTTCTGTACCAGACCTATCCCCTTCCTTGCTAACTTGTTTCACTAACTGTCTTTCTCATATTTCAGCTTTTATGTCCTCTCACTACCTTAAGCTAAATCTTTCCAAAACTGAGGTCATTATTTTCCTCTAATCTTCAAAAATAACCACCCCAGCTTTCTATAACTGTTAATAATAGCATCATTACCCCAACACAGAACGCCCAATGTCTTTTTGTCACACCTGACTCAGATCTCTCTTTCACCCAGTCTTTTAGACAACTCCTGCCATTTCCACCTTAAACATCTCCAAAATTTGCTACTTCTTTACAAAAGACGCAGCTAAGATATTAATCCACTCTCTGATCATTTCCCACCTTGAATATTGCAACTCCATCTTCTCTGTTCTCCCTAGTTGACATCTATCTCCTTTACAATCCATAATGAATGCCTCTGCCAGGCTGATCTTTCTTACACATCGCTCTTCATCTGCTGCACCTCCCTGCCAATTCCTTTGCTGGGTTCCTCTAGCCTCCAGAATTAAACACAAAATTCTGACTCTAACATTCAAGGCCCTCAATGTCACTGCTCCCCCTATATCTCAGACCGTGTATCCAGACATAAGAGGGGATCCTACACAGCAGCATATGTAAATATGATTAAAAAAATATTTTTTTAAAAAGATAGCTTTTATTTTAGTACTGGCAGACTTTCTGCCAGTAGAAACGGGTGTATATATGAATATATACGGTAAAGCGCTATATACTTATTCCAAACAATATGATATTATTAAAAACCCTGTATGAAATACGTCAACATAAGGGTACACTGGTAACTGGATTAAACATATAGCCAGTACACAGGTACTCACAAAGTCCAGAGTCAAAATAACTGGTGTATGAGTCCGAGAAATGTCTCCCAAGTCACAGAGAGAAGTAAACAGATATGTGTGTGGTCTCGCTGCTCCTCCAAAAAGGACTTCCAAAGTTCCCAAGAAACTGTATAAAAAAGAGAAAAGGAGAGGAGCGCCGACTCAAATGTAGGGATAAAACAATTTATTATAACAAGAAAAACGGTTCAAAAACACTCACAAGATAAAAGGGGTAAAATTCATATCTGGGCCGTCTGCCGTGAATATTCCCCTGCGGTCAGTTAGTAGTCACTCCGATGTTAGGAGGTGTATATTCTGGCTGTTACAGTCTCACGCTTTGTAATCGGTCCTTACCACACCGCTCTGCAGTCGCGGGTGGTGACGTAGAATTCAGCGTGCAGTCTCAGTGGTTGAAAGTGGATCAATGCACTACGGATCCCTTGTAGGGACAAACGAAGTAGCGAGCCTGGATCTTTCTTCTACGCGTTTCGTCCTGATCGACAGGACTTTGTCAAGAATACTAGAACGGCTCTGCTGGCACCTTAATATACCAGCTTTTAACCAATGCGGTTCAGGTTCTGGATTGATGTGACTCAGACAGGTCATAGATATTCACTAGCTAATTTGCAATTATTGTTAGAGAACTATATACCTTACAAATTTGTGATCTAATAATATTAATGATACTAAAAAATACATACATACAACAGTGCATATAAATAAGTATAGACTTAAAAGGCAATCTGAATGAATATGAAACTAAATACATAAATGTCACAAAACAGCAGCGAATGTATACATAAAAGGTATTAAATTTGCTATATATACTGCATAAATTATTAGTATAAAATCATTATATAATATACAAATACATACCTATGGTTCAAATATTAGATCATAATTTCTCATAAAGAACTGCCAGTACTTAAGATGGCGGAGAAAATTGTGGGGTGGGGGAGGGAAGAGAGCTGTTTGGGAGGGATCAGGGGGTGTGATGTGTCAGGTGGGAGGCTGATCTCTACACTAAAGCTAAAATTAACTGCGGCAAGGAACAACTATTTCCTGACTAATATTTTCTGAAGATACCATCTTCAGAAGAAAATCATATTTGGTCCACAGGACCGCCTTATCTTGGTGAAAAGTCAGAAATGGAGGATCACAAGATAGAACTGATAATTCAGAAACTTTTCTAGCTAAAGAAATAGCTGGAAGAAAAAGAACTTTCCAGGAAAACCATGTAAGGTCTAAAATATGCATAGGTTCAAAAGCAGAACTTTGCAGAACAAAAAAACAAAACAAAATTGAAGTTCCCAGGAGGAGACATTGGTCTAACAACAGGATGTATTCTCACCAGGGCTTGAACAAAAGTTTTAACATCTAGCAACTTATTAACTTTTTGTGAAACAAAGCAGTTAGCGCAGATATCTGATCCTTTAGAGAAATGGTCAATAGGCCCTTATCTAGTCCATCCTGAAGGAATGGAAGTATTCCATGAACTTCAAAGAAAAAACCTCAAGAAGAACACCAAATAAAATAAGCTTTCCAGATGTTACGATACATTCTTTGTTTAACTGGCTTATTTGCATGAAGCAAAGTATAGATATCTGAGTCAGAGAAACCCCTGATCTTGACGTCTTAGCCTTTAACCTTCACACTATCAAATTCAGCAAATTGAGATCCGGGTGAAGAACTTTCCTGTACTCTACCTTGTTTATAAGGATCCTAAATGGTGCTAGCGGTCATAAACTATTATTAATCAAAGGTAAAAAGAGAAAGATACCCACAATATATGTGGGTATCAAAGAATGACAAGGCTGTACTCTGGATCTCAAGTCAAAACACTTTTTATTTATACCTCTTCACACATCTCCAAATACACCCATAAAAAACATGTAAATAAAATACGATAAACAAAAATATATACAGCCAGGCCTGAAATACTACATAGTTAATTCTGTTAATAAGTGAAAAACAAGATCATCAGAAGAGGCAACGCACAGAGCACATTAGTGTAAATACACGCTCAAAGCCTTTAATTATAAAGTTCAGCAACAGTTTCTTTTGAAATCCACACTGCAGCATGCAGGATGTTTAGAGGGAAACTTAACTTGCAATTGAACTGCGAGATCATCATTCATTGAAAAGAAACAATTGTTGCCATAGTGAAGCAGGAGCACATAGTGTAACAACATGCTCCCGATACATTCCAATCAACCAATGCGGCACACAAAAACTACATATGCTGCTGAGTATCTGGGATTAGAACACTGTCCCAATTCTCACCACCATCTGACGAAGCCCCAGTGCCAGCCCATTTAAGGGGAGGGGTGAAATGTGTTACCGGCGTTTTGAGCCACGGAGTACATGCTGATAACGGGATATCCTAACCCACCCTAATTTCCAGTAATTGTTGTCTTGGAACCATCCATTACGAGGTGCCAACAAGAAATTGTGAGGTTCGTTTTTCTCGGCACACTCAGTGAGGCCTACTTTGCTGCATTCGACGGCACCAATACACTCGCCAGACATCGCCTAACATCACGACTGCGGACCTGAATACGCTCTCCATATTTAACAAAAAAGCTGTCAAAAAGCTGTGCACCAAGTAGGGGGCGATGAGCAGCGGACTGTTGTTAACTAACAGTCATCGATCTCACTGCTATTCAGCTTTTTCCCAGCTTTATTTGTGTACTGTCACTAAACACCGCCACTAAATACTAAACTATCCTGCTGCTCCCGGAGCACACCTCAACTCTAATAAACTTATCAACCCCTATCCCGCCGCTCCCGGAGCCCACCGCCACCTACATTACGTTATTAACCCCTAATCTTCCGCCCCCTACACCGCCGCCACCTACATTATGTTATTAACCCCTAATCTTCCGCCCCCTACATAGCCGCCACCTATATTATGTTATTAACCCCTAATATGCTGCCCCCTACACCGCCATCACCTACATTATGTTATTAACCCCTATACCACCGCTCATGGAGCCCACCGCAACTAAATAAAGTTATTAACCCCTAAACCGCCAGCCCCCCACATCGCCATAAACTAAATTAACCTATTAACTCCTAAACCTAACAACCCGCTAACTGTACATTAAATATTAACTCATCCCTAACTATTATCCTACAATTACATTAAACTATATTAAATTAATAATTAATCTACCCTAACTGTTATACTAAAATTACATTAAACTACAAATTAAATTTACTATATTATATATTTAAACACCTTACCCTACTCAAATAATTTAAATCTACACTAAAAAATTACTAAGTTACAAAAAACTAACAACTAAGTTACAAAAAATAACCAACACTAAGTTACAAAACAAAACAAAACACTAAGTTACACAAAAAAAAAGAAATTATCAAAGATTTAAACTAATTATACATAGAGGCCGAATTATCAAAGGTCTTGTGGACCTCATCCGACAGTGTGGATCAGGTCCGCAAGACCTCGCTGAATGCAGAGAGCAATACGCTCTCCGTATTCAGCATTGCACCAGCAGCTCACATCGATCGGGTTGAATTCCGGTGATCTCTGTCCGCCTGCTCAAAGCAGGCGGACAGGGTTATGGAGCAGTGGTCTTTAGACCGCTGCTTCATAACTGCTGTTTCTGGCTAGTCTGAAGACTCGCCAGAAACACGGGCCCACAAGCTCCATACGGAGCTTGATAAATGGGCCTTCTAATCTAAGGGTCCTATTAAAATAAAAAAGCCCCCCCCAAAATAAAAAAACCCTAGCCTACAATAAACTACAAATAGCCCTTAAAAGGGCCTTTTGCGGGGCATTGCCCCAAAGAAATCAGCTCTTTTACCTGTAAATAAAAAATACAAATTCCCCCCCAACAGTAAAACCCACCACCCACACAACCAACCCCCCAATCAGCCAATAGGATTGAGTTCGCATTCTATTGGCTGATTGGATCAGCTAATAGGATGAAAGCTCAATCCTATTGGCTGATTGCAACAGCCAATAGGATTTTCTCAACCTTAATTCCGATTGGCTGATAGAATTCTATCAGCCAATCAGAATCTAAGGGACGCCATCTTGGATGACGCTATTTAATGGAACCTTCATTCGGGAAGAAGACGTCGAACAAAGAGGATGCTCCGCGTCGGGTTTGTCTTGAAGATGGAGCCGCTCCGCACCGGATGGATGAAGATAGAAGATTCCATCTGGGTGAAGACTTATGTGGGCTTGGATGAAGATTTGGGTCACTTGGATGAAGACTTCTGCCGGCTTCTTGGAGGATGGATGTCGGATCTTCAAAACTGTATGTGAATCTTCAGGGGTTAATGATTGGATTTTTTAAGGGTGTATTAGGTGGGTTTTATTTTTAGATTAGGGTTTGGGCTGCAATAGAGCTAAATGCCCTTTTCAGGGCAATGGGGAGCTTAGGTTTTTTTAGTTAGGTTTTTATTTGGGGGGTTGGTTGTGTGGGTGGTGGGTTTTACTGTTGGGGGGTATTTTGTATTTTTTATTTACAGGTAAAAGAGCTGATTTCTTTGGGGAAATGCCCCGCAAAAGGCCCTTTTAAGGGCTATTTAGTTTATTGTAGGATAGGTTTTTTTTATTTTGGGGAGGGCTTTTTTTTTTCATAGGGCCCTTAGATTAGGTGTAATTAGTTTAAATCTTTGATAATTTTTTTTTTTTTTTTTTTTGTAACTTAGTGTTTATTTATTTTTTTGTAACTTAGTGTTTGTTATTTTTTGTAACTTAGTTGTTAGTTTTTTGTAACTTAGTAATTTTTTAGTGTAGATTTAAATTATTTGAGTAGGGTTAGGTGTTTAAATATATAATATAGTTAATTTAATTTGTAGTTTAATGTAATTTTAGTCTAATAGTTAGGGTAAATTAATTAGTAGATTGATATAGTTTAATTTAATTTTAGTATAATAGTTAGGGTAGGTTCATTATTAGTTTAATATAGTTTAATTTAAATCTAAAGATAAGTTTTAATTTATTATAAGATAGGGATGAGTTAATATTTCATATAAAGTTAGCGGGTTGTTAGGTTTAGGGGTTAATAGTTTAATTTAGTTTATGGCGATGTGTGGGGCTGGCGGTTTAGGGGTTAATAGGTTTAGTAAGTGCTAGTGATGTGGGAGGCCAGGGGTTTAGGGGTTAATACATTGATTTAGTTCATAACATAATGGGCGCCATGTACTAAGCTTCGAAGTGACCGTCCGTCTGTATTTCCGCGTCAAAATTCGCTCACGATCTGCTTCTCGTATGTATCAATCTGCGATCTGCTCGAAAAACCACTATTTTTCATCAGCGATCGTAATTTTACTCAACTCATCGTTCCGAAGCCTTTTTCCACTTACTACATGTTCGATCGCACGTAAATTCGCTGTAATCGGAAATTATGAATGTTACAACTAATCCGCCCGCTCCAACTTTCACTGTAACTTCGCGTGATTTGCTTCGCGACCATTTAGATAGCGAATACAATAGAAAACTACAGGGGGTATCAACCTGACGCCAGGTAGAAGTACTTAAGTGAAAGGACTAGACTACTATTGTAGCATTATTGGTTTTTGGATCAGTGAATGAAGATGGAGACAGTTTTACACATGTTTCTTTTCCGATTAATTCAATTACGAGGAAGAAGGGCTATACAGGCACCGGTTAACAACTTGCAGAGAAGGAGAGGTAGAAGAATTAGAGTCCCTAGAGTTTTCCTTCCACGCATGGGTTTGGAAAGCATTTCTGATCGAGAGATTATCCAGAGATTCCGTTTGGACAGAGAAGCTATTATGCAACTTTACAATGAAATAGCAGAATACCTTGAACCAATGACAGCGCGTTCACAAGCCATACCCGGACTATTAAAACTGTTGGCAGCCTTACACTTTTTTGCCACCGGTTCATTCCAAGCTGTGTCTAGCGTTATAATTGGCATCAGCCAGTCTGCTTTTTCGAGGCACCTAACCAAAGTTATTGATGCTTTGATGGTCGTCTTTCCAAGGTACGTGTGCCTTCCATCGACTCCAGAAGAGTGGCAATCTGTGAAGTCTAATTTTTATAGAATGGCCGGAATGCCCAATGTACTTGGAGCCATCGATTGCACCCATGTTGCAGTCAAACCATCCAGAGAACGTGAGGAAGTTTTCAGGAACAGAAAACAGTACCATTCCCTCAATGTTCAGATGGTGTGTGACCATAACATGAAAATAATCAGTGTCCGTTCCAACTTCCCTGGATCCTGCCATGATTCGTATATCTTGCGTCAGTCTGGGTTATATCGGAAGTTTGAGGAGGGAGAGATGCCTGAAGGATGGCTGTTAGGTAATTATATTTTAGGGATGTTATGTTACAGTATTATTATAATTGTCAAACGTAGTTTATGTCATGCATTGTTATGATAGATTTAACTAAAAAAATAGTTAATTTTCATTGAAATTATCGTCTTTATCATCTTTGAAATGTTAATCCTTTTTAATTTTTTTCATAGGGGACGCTGGTTATTTCAGTAGAGAATGGTTATTCACACCCTATAACAATCCTCAAAGAAGATGTGAGGTGAAATTCAACGAGGCACACAGATCCACCAGAGGAATTGAAATTGATGAAGATGATATATCATTTGAAAACTTCCCTGAGGTCATCTGTAATGATGCACCAACAAGACAGGCTATTAATGCCAAAAATTTTGTCGCAGAGAACTATTTTAAGGATTGATTTCATCAAAAGATTGTAATCACAGGACTTCTATTTTTTGGTCTTTTGAATAAAAAACTAAATTTTCACTTTCTGAATAAAATCTTTTTTTTTCCATCATATACTTGTGTGATTTTGTATTTGTTTTTATTTTTATAAGTTAACAAATTATAATAAACGGTCACATTGGATATTGTTTTTTAATAAAACTTTAATTTTTATTTAAAACCAACATATTGCACAATAACTATATAAACCAAATAATCATAAAGATCTATAATTATATGACTGTCCTACATAACAAAAAAAACTACACTACACTATTGATAACTCTATTACACAATAAAATATATACATCAAACTTCATTTACATTTATCATTACTTGAGAATGGCAATAAATAATACAACTTTTTTATAATTGTATCCAAAGAATTCTCACAATTTAGCAAATATACAATAATGTTGCATAGAGACAGTGAATAACGCGATATTGAGAACATTTTGGGATTTGACACACCCATCTAGAAATTTGCTATGGGACCAGGTAGGATGAAGAGAATTGCACCTTTCACATCTGGGGAAATGATAATTCTAGTGTATGTAATGGATAGATATTTTCCCAAACGCTTAGGGGGTGTCCGGGGGGTCATTCAAGATGAAAGGGACAAAACTATCTATGAAATGATACGCAGAATGTATCGTGTATCAAAAATTAAAAGGACCAGGCGTCAATGTTTGAGACGATACAGTGATGTTAAACGTCGAGAACCACTATATTACCAATCTATTAGGAGCCTTTTAAGGACATGTAAGTTTATAAAATTGTTATTCTTTTAAATGATAAATTCTATGCAAAGTTCATCATCAATATGAGAACTGAAATTATAAGTAGGTTTCAGTGTACCATATTGATCACTTTCATGTCCATAATGTTTCTTAATGGTATATTATTTTTTTTATTCTTTTAAATTATAAATTCTATGCAAAGTCCATCCTCAATATGAGATCTGAAATTATAATTAGGTTTCAGTGTACCATAGTGATCACTTTCATGTCCATACTGTTTCTTACTGCTATATAATTTTGTTATTCTTTTACATTATAAATTCTATGCAAAGTTCATCATCAATATGAGAACTGAAAGAATAAATAGGTGTACCATATCACTTTCATGTCCATTTTAATTTAAAACAAATGGAAACACTATAAACATTCTAGCACACGAAAATTGAAAACTTTATTAAATAACACATTTTAAAACTAAGAAACTTTAAACAAACATATGTACAAATTTTCTATTTCAGATAAGAAGAAAGAAAATATTTGTGGTGCTCCTCCTCCACGTTATGTAAGGCCTATTCTAAATTTGACACCTAGAAGTGGGGCTAGATCCCCACCCTTGCCACTGTCTTTGCTTGACAGACAATTGTCCCCACATAAAGGAGGTGTCAGGCGCCTAACTGTCGTTCATACACCTCAAGGTACAATAGAACCAATAAAAGTTTGCAGAAAAAGAAGAAAACAAGGTTCACAAGAATAATACAAATATCTTCTACAGAAGGTATTTTTCTTATATTTTGTACCATTACCATTTTTCTACTTACAATTTTTTATATAGAATTCTTTATTAATCTTTCATAGATAGTGACAATATAGCAAATAATGCTCCTGAAAGGATGTCATTAACTTCACCCTCAATTCAACTAGGTAATTGTTTATAAATTTTTTGATTTACTATATTATAGCTTATAGTCAAATCAATACCAAAATACATACCTCCATTTCTAAATATATATTCCAGATGCAAGTAGTGAGAACAACTCAACCAATATTTCTGATATTGATAACGACTGGGACATATCTATGGTTTCTAAATCTACACAGACAAGTAGATCTATGGATAATACCGCCTCTAACCAAAATGGTAATACAATTTTGTTACCTGCTTATAAATAATCTGTTTTTATTTTAAACATGTTCTCATAATCCTTAATTTTTTTTCTAATTTTTGTCCCTTCTCTAGATTCCAGTGTACCAGTTGTATCACAAGTTCAATCCTCTGTCTGTGAAGATATTAAACAAATAATGGATACTATAATGAATTTAAATACACAGGTTCAGAATCTCTACAATACTTATGTAGTGGAAAACAGATAATCAATGATTGCATTTTAAATAAAAAAAAGTTTTTTTGTTTTTTTTTGGGGGGGTTTTTTGAGGCCACCAAAATTGTCATTTTTTGGTATGTTAAAAAGTTTATTCAAAACCCCAAAAAATACTGTATTGGCCGTGAGCACTACTTTCTATAATGCCATTTTGATTCAATTTTGTTAATATTTTGGATGTAATAAAAATTATAATTGTTTTACTTACATTTGTCTGTGTGTACAATACATTTTAAACCTGATTTTAAATAAATTTAAAAAATAAACAAGAAAATTAAATACAAACAGGATAAACTTTAATAAAACTATGTAAAAATAACAATATATTCTTTGTCAACAACAAAACAATAGTAAAAACTTTACAATTGTCCATAACAATGCACTAATTAAACCGTGGTCTTTTTGGATCTGGCGACTCTTGGCTCTGATGTCTATCTCTAATCAATTCTAACAAAGTTTGCATAGTATTTTGAGCCATTCACATGTTGTCTTCAGCTATTGTCAAGGCCCTGTTTATATGTAGGTTCCTTTCCCTGTCCATTTCTCTTTGCCAGTTAAAGATTTCACGGTCCAGTTCCAACCGTTGCTGGTTATAAGTGTCAAATCTTTCTAAATGTCCAGACAAAATTTCCTGGACCTGTCTACTGTCTGCTCTATATCCTCTGGCAAGATTTAACATTTCGTTAAGACCTGCATCTTCCAAAGGTGCCTGCTCTTGGACAATAGCTTGTGGTTGTTCCAATAGTTCAATTCCCTGTGCTTGAACTCCATGAACAGGTGGTGAATTAGTATTTTCCTCATCACTACGGGGGTTTATAACAGGCTCATGTATGTCCAAATCCTGATCTTGTGCCATCTGTGTTAGGTCAGGAGTCAGGCTTCCACTTTCTGGCGATCTACCCTCTGGTGCTGGAACTGGAACAAGATTCAGAATCACCTCTCTTGATGAATCGTCCTCCTCGGCGATATCTAAAAAAAAAATTAAAAAAAATTAGCATTAATTTCCAAAAAAAAAGATGCAGATCGAAATTTATTCAAACATTAATGGTTAGAGGGGTTACTATACAAGAGAAATTTATAGTGTCATGTTATACTTTCATGTTGGAATCTTACAATAAGATTAAATACCTTCCTTACTACAACTGTTTTCATATAAAATACATCAATCTCACAGTATTACAGTTTGAATAACTATTTAAGTTACAGGATGGAGCGAGTGCACCTTAAAAATGTTTGGATAATAGTGAGCTAAATAATATTTGAGTGATAAGGAATATGCTCTACAACCCTTCTAAGAGATAGCAATTCCTCCAAATTGTTATCGATGTAAAATTGAAAATAGACAAGTGAAGGGGAGCCGTGTATCAATTAATAAAAAATTGCTTTTAAAAAATTGAAAAAATATATATTAACAAAGTGCTTTTAATCGTGTTGCAATGTGGTAGCTAAACTGATGTTGAAAATACAGAATTTTTATGTGTTAACTGGTAAGTGTGGTGGTAAGATAATAGAATTTTGGAGGTTAATATATATAATAAAAAGAAAGGAAAGACTTTGGTAGTGTACAAAATGTGACAATTTTTATAATGTACAATGTAGCAGATACAAGTTGTAACAATTACAAGTTGCAACAAATACAAGAAATAAGCAGGTTTAAAAATGACAAATTAAAAAGACATAAAATACATATTTACACAATATATATGTGGCTTGTGTGTATCTCACTGCAGTGGATAAAAAATGGATAAAAAGGTTTTATAAAAAATTGTATAATACAACCAAAGTAAGGTAGTATTGATAGGAGCGGTTGATTATTAGGACAGTGCCTTATAAACACTTTTTAAAAGTACCTTTAGAAAGTAGGGGTTCCCAAAACTACTTAGTGGTATAGTGGGATCCGTTGAAAGACTTTCATATGGATATGCTATTAGTAATAGCTAAAAAAGGGTTCTTTTGTAGATGGTGGTTGTCTCAATACTATTTATCAGTATGGACTCCGGTCTGGTAGCAGGTATCTAATTCCAAATGGAGTTTTCTTTGTTAAAGGTCTTGTGGGGTTTCCTGTAGATTATGGTGTCCCAATACTCTCTGTCAGTATGGACTGAAGTTTGCAAATGAAGGAGAAAATTCTTTAGGTGTTCCTGTGTCCCAATACTCTCTGTCAGTATGGACTTCTGGATCCTTAGCTGAACCAGTGTATAGCAGCACCAGTGTGTAGCAGCAGTTGGATTTCTTAGGTGAACCAGTGTATAGCAGCACCAGTAATGTAGCAGCAGTTGGATTTCTGCAGATCGAAATTTATTCAAACATTAATGGTTAGAGGGGTTACTATACAAGAGAAATTTATAGTGTCATGTTATACTTTCATGTTGGAATCTTACAATAAGATTAAATACCTTCCTTACTACAACTGTTTTCATATAAAATACATCAATCTCACAGTATTACAGTTTGAATAACTATCAAAGTTTAAATGGTTCAATTTAGTTTCTAACATAATTATTTGTCTTCCCATCCGATATTTACTTTAAAAAAGTAACTTACCATCAAAAAGTGGTGCTGATTCGGTCACCATGGCTCTGAAGAGACGTCCAACATCGGCTGTAAAAATTAAAATTAAACATTAATATCTAATTTATAAACAAAAATTTAGAAGGTGTATATATAAGTGGTTTAAAGATACATACCAGAGCTTCTTCCAACAGCTGTATCTGGTGTACTGCTCCTTACATCTGGAATAGTATCTGCAGACGATAGGCTGTGGCTGGTATTTGTAGTTGACCGTAAATATTGCCCATGTTGTTGTTGTCTTACGTTCTGAGGCTGAGAAGTTGAAGGACGTGGTCTCTCTGATGAAGAGGTAGATGGGGTATGGACAGATGCAGAGGTTGACGCTCTAACTGAACCACCTAGGAGTTAGTAAATACAAATTTAAATTAATACAATCAATAAAATTAAAAGTTTATGTGCAATTTATGAAATGCTAATTAATAGTTAAATGTACTCCCATTATAACATTTTCTAACTATGATTTGTATCTTGCTTTAATATACACAAATTAAAAGGTCTCTAAAAACATCTTTCTCAAATGTTTCCAATAGAGAATACAATAAAAAAGAAATTACAATTAACTACTATTATCTAATTTGCTTCATTCGTTAGTTCTCCTTTGTTGAAGAAATAACAGCTAGCGAGTATTTCTAATATCAATATATGTTATTCAACAAAGAATATATAGAAAATAAAGCAATTTAGATAATGAAAAAACAAAATTAAAGGTGGGTTAAAATTGCATGCCCTTTCAAAATCAAACATTTGGGTTTCATTTTACTGTGCCATGTAGGCCTTATTTTTTTAAAATACATTAAGCAATATGAAAAAAAATTGAGCATATTAGATAATTTAAAATGTTTTTCATGCTCCATCATGAATGCTTTCCTTTTTCGTTCACTGGAACTTTAAAAAAATAGATACAGAGAGAAGTTATGTAAATCATAAATCTATTTTAAAGGAACAGTAAAGCAGAAATTGTACAATCAAGATTCCGTTAACAGAATCCAATTTTGTAAAACATGAACGTAAGAGAAACAATTTTGGAGCAGACAAGAAAACAATATAAATATTAATTTATAAATTATAATTACCACGAATATCGCTATTTCAGTCATCTGTTATGCCCTCAATGACCTCCGTGCCAAGCCTCTGTAAAACTTTTCTTTCAAAGTCTGTCAAATCTGCGACATAAGGTTGTCCGCCTCCAGTACCTCGGGCATATTGCTTTTCTTTGGCAATTTTGGATTTAGTTTGACGCTTGATATCGTTGAACCTTTTTTTGCAGGACTCGATATCTTTTTTAGTGGGTCCTTGAGCACTCACTGCGTCACTAATTTTCTCCCAAATAATCTTCTTACGAGCGCCTGGGGTTTGCTTGACTCGACTACCATAAATATTGTCATAATATTTGAGTACTAGATCAACAAGTACAACATTCTGTTGATGCGAGAAGTTAGGGTTGCGAGTCTTCTTAGAAGTAGCAGAATCTCCGGAGCAAGCCATCTTGTCAAAGTGAATACCGAAAAGTAAATAAACAATATTCTAAGATTTCTGGGAAAATGCACATTCTTATACATGTCAGCAGCCAGACGTTGCCGCTTGTCTGGCGATTATGACACCTAGATCGTCACGTGGGTAAAGAACTAAACCAATCAGGTCGCAGACTGCTTCTTAACTTTGCTCTTTCGCGCCGAACGAAGCTTCAAAGTTATCAATAATCCGATTGTCTTCGACACACAATAGACGCGAAATTTTACGGCTTGGTTTTTAGTACATTCATGTAACGAAGTGCCATCCACATGGTGCGAATGCCGGCGGGTTATTTCGATACGGTCTGTGCGAAAAAATTGACGCCTTAGTACATGGCGCCCAATGTAGGTAGCGGCGGTGTAGGTGTAAACATAATTTTTATTCTCCCATAGAAATCAATGGGACATCAGGCAGCAGTGAACAGAAGCTTTTGCTGCTCTCAGACTCCCATTGATTCCTATGGCATCCTCCACCTCCAGAGCGGCGGATTTAAAACCAGGTACGCTGGGCCGGAATAGTGGCGAGCGTACCTGCTAGGAATTTGTTAACTAGCAAAAGTAGTCAGATAGTGCCAAATTTGCATTCAGAACATCTGTAGTGACGTAAGCATCGATCTGTGTCGGACTGAGACAGGCGGATCGTATGTTACGTCACAAATTTCAACTTTTGCCGGTCTGTAGGCTTTGATAACTAAGGGGAATCAGGCTCTCCACAATTACGCTGCGGAATTCCAGCGTATTTGCGGTTGACGGCTTGATAAGTAGACCTCAGTGGCTGCAGTGGTGAGAATTGGGACCCAAAATCTTTCTTTTATGATTCAGATTGAGGGTGATACTTTAACCCCTTAACGACCGAAGACGTGCAGGGTACGTCCTCTAAAAAAAGTCACTTAACGACCAAGGACGTACCCTGCACGTCCTCGGTCGTTAAGGGGTTAAAGTATTACCCTCAAGCTGAATCATAAAAGAAAAAGCTTCCATCTGCTTTCCGGTTATTGCAGTGATGCCTTGATATCGAGGCATCCTGCAATAACCTTTAGTAGCCATCCATGGCTTTCATCGTTGGTGGGTGGGAGCCTGTGTGGGAGGCGGGTGGCGGCCATCGATGGCCCAGGTGATGTGGAGGGGGCGGGATCGTGGGCAGGGATGCCCAGGGGCACGCACAGACTCGCACACGTGAACGGGGAGGTGGGGGAGGGCGCGTGCACGGGGAGGGAGCGGGGGGGAACCGATACACTACAGAAAATTTTAACTGATTAGTGGGGAAAAAGGGGGGGACGGTAAATAAAAAAAAAGGGTCATCAGGGGGTGTTGGGTTGCTCTGTGGAGGGAGGGAAGCTACACTACAGAAAGAAAACGGGAGAAAAAAAATAAAAATAAAAATTTCTGCAAACTGGGTACTGACTGACAGCTGCCAGTACCCAAGATGGCCCCCAATAAGGCAGAGGGGGAGGGTTAGAGAGCTGTTTGGGGGGGGTCAGGGAGGTTGGGGGCTATGGGGGGATTCTACAAAGCAGCATATGTAAATATGCCAAAAATATAAAAAAACAAAAAGATACCTTTTATTTTACTTAAGATGGCGGGGACAATTGTGGGGTGGGGGAGGGAAGGAAGCTGTTTGGGAGGGCTCAGGGGGTGTGATGTGTCAGGTGGGAGGCTGATCTCTACTCTAAAGCTAAAATTAACCCTGCAAGCTCCCTACAAACTACCTAATTAACCCCTTTACTGCTAGCCGTAATACATGTGTGATGCGCAGCAGCATTTAGCGGCCTTCTAATTACCAAAAAGCAACGCCAAAGTCATATATGTCTGCTATTTCTGAACAAAGGGGATCCCAGAGAAGCATTTACAACCATTTGTACCATAATTGCACAAGCTGTTTGTAAATAATTTCAGTGAGAAACCTAAAATTGTGAAAAAAATTAAGTTTTTTTTTTATTTAATCGCATTTGACAGTGAAATGGTGGCATGAAATATACCAAAATGGGTCTAGATCAATACTTGGGGTTCTCTACTACACTACACTAAAGCTAAAATGAACCCTAGAAGCTCCCTACATGCTCCCTAATTAACCCCTTCACTGCTGGGCATAATACACATGTGGTGCGCAGTGGCATTTAGCAGCCTTACCAAAAAGCAAAGCCAAAGCCATATATGTCTGCTATTTATGAAAAAAGGGGATCCCAGAGAAGCATTTACAACCATTTATTCCATAATTGCATAAGTTGTTTGTAAATAATTTCAGTGAGAAACCTAAAGTCTGTGAAAAAATGTGTGAAAAGTGAACAATTTTTTTTATTTGATCGCATTTGGCGGTGAAATGGTGGCATGAAATATACCAAAATGGGCCTAGATAAATACTTTGGGATGTCTTCTAAAAAAAAAATATATTCATGTAAAGGGTTATTCAGGGATTCCTGACAGATATCAGTGTTCCAATGTAACTAACGCTACTTTTGAAAAAATAGTTGTTTGGAAATAGCAAAGTGCTACTTGTATTTATGGCCCTATAACTTGCAAAAAAAAGCAAAGAACATGTAAATATTGGGTATTTCTAAACTCAGGACAAAATTTAGAAACTATTTAGCATGGGTGTTTTTTGGTGGTTGTAGATGTGTAACAGATTTTGGGAGTCAAAGTTAGAAAAAGTGTGTTTTTTTCCATTTTTTCCTCATATTTTTTTAATTATTTTTATAGTAAATAATAAGATATGATGAAAATAATGATATCTTTTGAAAGTCCATTTAATGGCGAGAAAAACAGTATATAATATGTGTGAGTACAGTAAATGAGTAAGAGGAAAATTACAGCTAAGCACAAACACAGCAAAAATGTAAAAATAGCCTTGGTCCCAAACGGACAGAAAATGGAAAAGTGCTGTGGTCATTAAGGGGTTAAACAACTTTCTAATTTACTTCTATTATCGATTTTGCCACTAGATGGCAATACATTTCATATCCCTTTAAATATTTTATATAACAAAGTGTTGTTTTCTTTCTTTAATCTTTCATATTACTTTTTATTGATGGACGCGGCAATGTTGTTTCTCTTTTATCATATATATAGATATATATATCTATATCAGAGGAAAAGTCTGGCTTCCACAAAGAGGTGGACAAATATAGAATCTGCTGTGCCAGTACAACATATTCATGATTTTCCATTTAGATACCAGGAAATCTAATAGTATGAAGTAATAATGGAATGTATCTAATTGTTGCTAACCACATGAAAGAGGCATTGTTACAAATAATTCTTTCCCCATTACTTTCTGTGTCATTATCTAAATAGCATTTACTTCAGCTTGTAGTTTTTGATTTGTGCATATTTCATCTATGAAAAATATTTTTGTTTTACCACCACTTTTAAGATATTTTATTATATTTTTTCTAGTTATAAAAATTGCTAATATTATCGTTACTGTTTAATTTACATCAGATACTTATCTCATGTCGGAATGGTTATTGCACAGTACACACTGTTACACTGTTCCAAAAGAGAACTGATTAGTATGTTAACTAGAAAGAACACAACAATGATCCCAGTTTATTATTAATATTAAATTGATGATATTGCTAGCATGTAACTGCACAGAAGTCAGACATTCTAATGATAGATCCTAAAATCCCAACCTTCAAAAATGATTTAGACTCTTTAATTCCTTTTTGTAATTAGAAAAACAGTGGCAAAAAAGGCTTCCAGGCAATACGAAAGCAAGGTCACATTCGCTTTGCATCTAACTTGTAATACCAGTGCACATTTACATGCGCTGGTATTACTGAGTGGAGAACAAATATTGTGCTCGCGAAAATGCAATATTGCGCTACACTCATAATCTAGGCCTTGTGTCTATGTATGCTGGCATTCCACCAGGTCTGAGGCCCATTTGTTGTAGTTTGCCACTTTGCTACTGGGCATGCACTATTCTGTGTGGAACTTCTGTTACAGACCCCTTTCTGCTTGATCTTGACTACTCTTTTGGACTGCCCTCTGTACCTTGCTGCCAGAAAATTGCTGACTTTTTTCCTGAATATAAGTACGGTTCTGGACAGCCCTTTATACTTCACTGCCAGACTGTTGCTGACCATTTGCTTAAATTAGACCACTCTTTTGCAGAGCCTACAGTATATTTCTGCCTGAGTGTGCCTCTTCTGTACCAGTTGTGCTGTTCTTTGGATACTCTCTAAACCTCAAGCTCAAGTTGTACCAGATACTCCTGTATCCTGTCTGAAGCCTACTACTAGTTTGCATGTTATCTTCTGTTGTGTTGTGGGTCACGTCCTGGGTTATACTCAGTGTGTTGGGTTAGTGTGCCCAATTTTTTTACTAAGCCACTGTGACTTTGCTAGATGAATCCTTTTTGCATCTAGTCTTACACCTCTCACATCCCAGTCACAAACAGTTGTGAATTTAACCTGTTCACAATCTTAAAGGGCCACTAAACCCAAAATCTTTCTTTCATGATTCAGATAGAGAATAGAAATTTAAACAACATTACAATTTACTTCCATTATTTATTTTGCTTCATTTTTTAAATATCCTTAGTTGAAGAAAAAGCAATGCACATGGTGAGCCAATCACACGAGGCTTCTATGTGCAGCAACCAATCAGCAGCTAGTGAGCATATCTAGATATGCTTTTCATCAAAGAATATCAAGAGAATAAAACAAATTAGATAATAGAAGTAAATTAGAAAGATGTTTAAAACTGCATTCTCTTTCTAAATCATAAAAGAAAAAATGTGGGTGGCATGTCCCTTTAAGGTAAAAAAGTGTACACAACCCTCATAGAGTCTCGATGAAATAAATGCACATCCTATTACTTTCAACAGTGCATTACATTTTTAGCACAGTTACTTGTGATCTGTTGCTATGCTTGCTCAAGCACATTTTTTTTACACCTATCTTAACTTGGAGTAAAGTGCCTAAACCAGTGTCATGGCGTGGTAAGAACAATGCCCCCCCATGAGTTACCACTAGTAGGTACTTTATTGGTACCACTGCTTTACTATACATTTGAGGGATCCTATGATTCACTCAGACTTCTTCACTGTAATAAACTCTAACTCTTTGAGAAGTTATGTGGCTTTAAGTTTGGTTATTAAATCTAGCCCAACTGACTATATTCTAAACTGCCAATTAAAATGTTTCCTGCATCTCTTGATAGCAGCTCATTGTGATAGAAATTGCAGTTACCTGTTCACCAATGTGTGTAATAGAAATTGTAGCTCATCAATTGCCCTGGTTGCACGTGAGCCTTCTTTTAAACAAAGAAAGTTGAGGAGCAAAGTATGTGGTCACCGTATAGAATTGTAAGTTTATGCACAAAATCATAAAGGGTGGAATAGCATGTGTCTCATTCCCACAATATATTATGGTGTGGCAAGCTGTCTCGTTCAGTTCAAATGAGTTTTTGTGTCCATCCATCAGACAGTTAATAGTCACATCAAATGTAAATATGACACAGCATGCAGGTTGGGGAGCGATAAACAACCCATTATTACCCCAGAAGAGAAATACTGTTAAACGCTCGTCATTTAAAATAGATAAGCTCCACCCTTTAGAAATATATTATTTGGCTACCATAGTAATAACTATAAACTGTCAGCAACCATAAGCCTTATTTTTTGTGACAATTACTAATTTCTATAGGAGCCATTAAAATATAATTGAATCACATCACTATTATATGTGGCCTATTGCAATGTCCATGTAAGCTCTTTTCTAGTACTTATGCTTTGATGTAGTGTAAAGAACTTACAAATAGAAAAGGTCCTCCAGCTTCTTGTATTTAAAATGACCTTTATTATACAAACATGGGCCCAAATTTCATGCCCTTCATCATGTTTGAGGGACATTAATTAGCCTTAAATGTTGCTATATTTTGGACCCATGTTTGTATAACAAAGGTCATTTTTAAATGCAAGAAGCTGGAGGACTTTGTCTATTTATACATTGGATTTGGTCTTTGTGAGTCTCCTCCATTTGCTTCACTGATACTTCCCTGTTCTGTGTCCATACCTGCATCTCTGTTTAAAGACCTTAATCAGCCATAAGGCAGGCTCAATCAAAAAAAGAAATGTTCTTCCTAAATGGCTTCACCATAATAAACTTTAATCTAAACAGCACAAAACAATAATCTACTTGCTTTGGCCCCATTTAACCCCCCCCCCATCTGACTACATAAACTCTTGTCAATTTTTTTAAATCTTGCTTCAATCACATCCCAGAGCTATGTGGCCTCACAGTGGCAATACTCCTCATCACCTTTGGAACCGATTCAAAATCGCCCACTGCAGTACCCCCAACACCAAAAAAAAAACCCCAGTTACATTCCCCTGCTGTCCTAGCTCTTTTGTTTTAATGCACTGATAGTGTTTTTACATTTTGTATGGCAATAAAAGCTAAGTATTATCTTTTACCTGTGGCCCCGACTCGCCTTTTTTTCTCTTGTGGCTGCTGTTGATTTTGCAGACTAGCGGAGGTCTGCAGGCGGTTTGCGGGGAGCACCTCTGTGGTTGCTGTGTTTGGAGTCGTTACATTGGTCACTTTGGTAGTGACGAAGAAGCCAAAGGGAGGAATTGTCACACTCACTCGGGAACTGATTGAGACCAGGAGGGTTCAGAGAGCAGTTGCGGTTGGCGACCGGAGCCCCCAAGGTACTGTGTTCCAACAGCATAAAGGATGTTTGTACTGTGATGCCCCCATTGTAGGCTCTTGACATTTTAATTTGTATCTGGCTAAGTGAGCGCTGTTTCAGGACTTATCTGTATATAGTCCATAAAAACAACCACAAAAAACATCCCCATTCCATGGTAGTCTATTTGCTAATTTTCTTTTTCCTTGCATTCTGCTACTTTACCAATCCTTTATTGGTTAAGAGATTAAACCAAAATTTTGTTGTTGTTGGAGTGTTCACTATCAAAACTGAATACCACTTTTTTTGTATTAAATTCTATATTATTGTGTTCACAGTTCTCTATTTAAAACTTAAATATTACTGCTTCTATTTTGGACTTTTAATTTTGGAGGTGATATAGCTGGGAATGGTGTAAGTGAAAAAACACCCCAAAATAAAAAAAACACCTAATCTATAAATTAATTACCAATATCCCTTAAAAGGGCCTTTTGTAGGGCATTGCCCTAAGTGTAAGAGCTCTTTTTCCCTGTAAAAAATGCAAAGTATCCCCTAACATTACAACACCCAACCACCCAAAATAAAAAAACCTAACTAAAAAAAAAAAACCTAATCTACCCATTGCCCCTAAAAGGACATTTGTATGGAAATTACCCTTAAAAGGACAATAACATAATTTATGTAAGAACTTACCTGATAAATTCATTTCTTTCATTTTGGCAAGAGTCCATGAGCTAGTGACATATGGGATATACAATCCTACCAGGAGGGGCAAAGTTTCCCAAAACTCAAAATGCCTATAAATACACCCCTCACCAAACCCACAATTCAGTTTAACGAATAGCCAAGTAGTGGGGTGATAAAGAAAGGAGTAGAAAGAATCAACAAAGGAAATTAGGAAATAATTGTGCTTTATACAAAATCATAACCACCATAAAAAGGGTGGGCCTCATGGACTCTTGCCAATATGAAAGAAATGAATTTATCAGGTAAGTTCTTACATAAATTATGTTTTCTTTCATGTAATTGGCAAGAGTCCATGAGCTAGTGACATATGGGATATCAATACCCAAGATGTGGAGTCTTCCACTCAAGAGTCACTAGAGAGGGAGGGAATAAAATAAAAACAGCCATATTCCGCTGAAAAAATAATCCACAACCCAAAAAATAAGTTTATTTTCACTTTTGAAAGAAAAAAACTTAAATCAAAAGCAGAAGAATCAAACTGAAACAGCTGCCTGAAGAACTTTTCTACCAAAAACTGCTTCCGAAGAAGCAAATACATCAAAATGGTAGAATTTAGTAAATGTATGCAAAGAGGACCAAGTTGCTGCTTTGCAAATCTGATCAACTGAAGCTTCATTCTTAAAAGCCCACGAAGTGGAGACTGATCTAGTAGAATGAGCTGTAATTCTCTGAGGCAGGGTTTGACCCGACTCCAAATAAGCTTGATGAATCAAAAGTTTCAACCAAGAAGCCAAGGAAATAGCAGAAGCTTTCTGACCTTTCCTAGGACCAGAAAATAAAACAAATAGAAAAAACTGCCTTATCCTGATGAAAAACCAGAAAAGGAGACTCACAAGAAAGAGCAGATAGCTCAGAAACTCTTCTAGCAGAAGAGATAGCCAAAAGGAACAACACTTTCCAGGAAAGTAGTTTAATGTCCAAAGAATGCATAGGCTCAAATGGAGGAGCCTGTAACGCCTTCAGAACCAAATTAAGACTCCAAGGAGGAGAAATTGATTTAATGACAGGCTTAATACGAACTAAAGCCTGTACAAAACAATGAATATCAGGAAGTATAGCAATCTTTCTGTGAAATAAGACAGAAAGAGCAGAGATTTGTCCTTTCAAGGAACTTGCAGACAAACCCTTATCCAAACCATCCTGAAGGAACTGTAAAATTCTAGGAATTCTAAAAGAATGCCAGGAGAATTTATGAGAAGAACACCATGAAATGTAAGTCTTCCAAACTCTATAATAAATCTTTCTAGAGACAGATTTACGATCTTGTAACATAGTATTAATCACTGAGTCAGAGAAACCTCTATGACTTAGAACTAAACGTTCAATTTCCATACCTTCAAATTTAATGATTTGAGATCCTGATGGAAAAACGGACCTTGAGATAGTAGGTCCGGCCGTAACGGAAGTGGCCAAGGCGGGCAACTGGACATTCGCACCAGATCCGCATAACAAAACCTGTGTGGCCATGCTGGAGCCACCAGCAACACAAAAGACTGTTCCATGATGATTTTGGAGATCACTCTTGGAAGGAGAACTAGAGGCGGGAAGATGTAAGCAGGATGATAACACCAAGGAAGTGTCAGTGCATCCACTGCTTCCGCCTGAACATCCCTGGACCTGGACAGGTACCTGGAAAGTTTCTTGTTTAGATAAGAGGCCATGAGATCTATCTCTGGAAGACCCCACATCTGAACAATCTGAGAAAACACATCTGGATGGAGAGACCACTCCCCTGGATGTAAAGTCTGGCGGCTGAGATAATCCGCCTCCCAATTGTCTACACCTGGGATATGCACCGCAGAGATTAGACAGGAGCTGGATTCCACCCAAGCAAGTATCCGAGATACTTCTTTCATAGCTTGGGGACTGTGAGTCCCACCCTGATGATTGACATAAGTCACGGTTGTGATATTGTCTGTCTGAAAACAAATGAACATAACGATTCAAAATTTTCAGATCCAGAACTGGTCTGAACAAATTTTCTTTCTTTGGTACAATGAATAGGTTTGAATAAAACCCCAAACCTTGTTCCTGAGGAGGAACTGGCATTATTACCCCTGAAGACTCCAGGTCTGAAACACACTTCAGAAAAGCCTGAGCTTTAACTGGATTTACATGGATGTGTGAGAGAAAAAATCTTCTCACAGGAGGTCTTACTTTGAATCCTATTCGATACCCTTGAGAGACAATGCTCTGAATCCAATGATTTTGGACAGATTTTATCCAAAAATCCTTGAAAAAACTTAATCTGCCCCCTACCAGCTGAGCTGGAATGAGGGCCGCACCTTCATGCGGATTTAGGGGCAGACTTTGGTTTCCTAAATGGCTTGGATTTATTCCAATTTGAGGAAGGCTTCCAACTGGAAGCAGATTCCTTGGGAGGAGGATTGAGTTTTTGTTCCTTATTCTGACGAAAGGAACGAAAACGGTTAGAAGCCTTAGATTTACCCTTAGGTTTTTTATTCTGAGGCAAAAAAACTCCTTTTCCTCCAGTGATAGTTGACATAATAGAATCCAACTGAGAACCAAATAAATTATTACCTTGGAAAGAAAGAGATAGTAATCTAGATTTAGATGTCATATCAGCATTCCAAGATTTAAGCCACAAAGCTTTTCTAGCTAATACAGCTAAAGACATGGATCTAACATCAATTTTGATAATATAAAAAATGGCATCACAAATAAAATGATTAGCATGTTGCAGTAAGCGAACAATGCTAGATATGTCAAAATCCAATTCATGTTGCGCTAAATTTTCCAACCAGAAAGTTGATGCAGCCGCAACATCACCCAAAGAAATAGCAGGTCTGAGAAGATGACCTGAATATAAATAGGCCTTCCTTAGATAAGATTCAAGCTTCCTATCTAAAGGATCCTTAAAGGAAGTGTTATCTTCCATAGGAATAGTGGTACGTTTAGCAAGAGTAGAAATAGCCCCATCAATCTTTTCCCAAAACTCTATAGATTTTGCTGGTAAAGGATACAATCTCTTAAACCTTGAAGAAGGAATAAAGGAAGCACCTGGCTTATTCCATTCCCTAGAAATCATATCAGAAATAGCCTCAGGAATGGGAAAAACACCTGGGGAAACCACAGGAGGTTTAAAAACAGCATTTAAACGTTTATTAGACTGAACGTCAATAGGACTGGTTACCTCAACATCCAAAGTAATTAACACTTCTTTTAATAAAGAATGCATATACTCTATTTTAAATAAATAAGTAGATTTGTCAGTGTCAATATCTGAGGAAGGATCTTCTGTTTCAGATAGATCCTCATCAGAAGAGGATGAATTATTATGTTGTTGGTCATTTGAAATTTCATCAGCTAAATGAGAAGTTTTAAAAGACCTTTTACGTTTATTAGAAGGGGGAAATGCAGACAAAGCCTTCATAATAGAATCAGAAACAAATTCTTTAAAATTTACAGGTATATCATTCACATTAGAAGTTGAAGGAACTGCAACTGGCAATGTACTATTACTCATAGAAACACTATCTGCATGTAAAAGTTTATCATGACAACTATTACAAATGACATTCGGTGGAATAATTTCTACAATTTTACAACAAATGCACTTAGCTTTGGTAGAACCGATGTCAGGCAGCAATGTTCCAGCAGAAACTTCAGAGACAGGATCAGATTGGGACATCTTGCTCAATGTAAGAGAAAAAACAACATATAAAGCAAAATGATCTATTTCCTTAAATGACAGTTTCAGGAATGGGAAAGATAGAGAAGAAAGCAGGAGGCAAACATCAATGGGGTATTGAAATAATGAAGAAAATTTGGCGCCAAGTATGACGCACAACGTAACGTAAACTTTTTTGGCGCCAAAAAAGACCGGAAATGACACACTTGCGTCACTGATGACGCCGCCGTGTGAAAGGTCTCGGCGTCACGTATGATGCCGGAAATGACGAAGTTGCGTCATAAACGTATGTTTTCGCGCCAAAAAAAGTTTGCGCCAAAAATGACGCAATAAAGTCTAGCATTTGACGCACCCGCGGGCCTAACACCCGCAATTGCAAAAAAGTAGTCAAATTGAAAAAAGACTAAACCCCAGGTAAGAAATAAATTTCTTAAAGTGTTTACATTCCCAAATATGAAACTGACAGTCTGCAGAAGGAAATACATGAACCTGACTCATGGCAAATATAAGTACAATACATATATTTAGAACTTTATATAATTGCATAAAGTGCCAAACCATAGCTGAGAGTGTCTTAAGTAATAAAAACATACTTACCAAAAGACACCCATCCACATATAGCAGATAGCCAAACCAGTACTAAAACAGTTATTAGTAGAGGTAATAGTAAATTGATAGTATATCGTCGATCTGAAAAGGGAGGTAGGAGATGAATCTCTACGACCGATAACAGAGAACCCATGAAATAGACCCCCGTTAAGGAAATCATTGTATTCAATAAGTGATACTTCCTTCACGTCCCTCTGACATTCGCTGTACTCTGAGAGGAATCAGGCTTCAACAATGCTGAGAAGCGCATATAAACGTAGAAATCTTAGCACAAACTTACTTCACCACCTCCATAGGAGGCAAAGTTTGTAAAACTGAATTGTGGGTGTGGTGAGAGGTGTATTTATAGGCATTTTGAGGTTTGGGAAACGTTGTATATCCCATATGTCACTAGCTCATGGACTCTTGCCAATTACATGAAAGAAAATCTCTTTTACAGCACATAAAAAAAAGCTCTAAACTAAAAAAAAACCACCACCCCCAAAAAAAACAAAAAACTAACTCTAACCCATAAATAGGCACTCACCATTGATGAAGTCTGGAGGTCTATCTTCTTTAAGGCGGCGAAAGGTCTTCACCCAGACTGCTCCATCTTCATCCATCGCGGGCCCTTCTTCTATCTTCTTGGCGGAGGCACGGAGCATTCGTCTGAGACGGTCATCTGCGACGTAAAGGTCCACTTCATGCAATTAATAGATGACCACCGATGACTGCTCCGCAACTCAGATGACCGCTCCACGCCTCTGCAAAGAAGATAGAAGAAGGGCCCGTGATGGATGAAGATGGAGCCGCCTGGATGAAGAATTTTCGCCGCCGGGAAGAAGATGGATCACCGGACTTCATCAATGGTGAGTACCTATTTTGGGGTTAGTGTTAGTTTTGTTTTGTTTTTTTGGGGTATTTTTTTTAATTAGGGCATTTTTTATTTTTATGGGCTGTAAAAGAGCTGATTGCTCTTTTAAGGGCAATGCCCATAGAAATGTCCTTTTAGGGGCAATAGATTGATTAGTTTTTTAGTTAGTTTATTTTCATTTTAGGGCGTTGGGTGGATTGGGTGGATGGGGGGCATATAATATAAGGGGGTACTTTGTATTTTTTATAAGGAAAAAGAGCTGTTAAATAGTGATGTCCCGAATAGTTCACCGGCGAATAGTTCCCGGCGAACATAGCTTGTTTGCGTTCTCAACGGCAGGCGAACATATGCAATGTTCGATCCACCCCCTATTCGTCATCATTGAGTAAACTTTGACCCTGTATCTCACAGTCTGCAGACACATTCCAGCCAATCAGCAGCAGACACTCCCTCCCAGACCCTCCCAGCTCCTGGACAGCAGCCATTTTAGATTCATTCGGAAGCTGCTTTCTTAGTGAGAGGAGGGACAGTGTAGCTGCTGCTGATTTAATAGGGAAATTGATAGCTAGGCTAGTGTATTCAGTGTCCACTACAGTCCTGAAAGACTCATCTGATCTCTGCTGTAAGGACAGCACCCCAAAAAAGCCCTTTTTAGGGCTGCTTTTTTTCCCCTGTGTAATCTAATTGCAGTTGCCTGCCTGCCAGCATGTGTGCCAGGCTCACAGCGTATACTGTGCCCACTTGCCCAGTGCCACCACTCATATCTGGTGTAACATTAGTGTACATTTAAAAAAAAAAAAAACTTTTTTGACTGTGAAACATCAGTCTGCTTGTGTAATCTAATTGCAGTTGCCTGCCTGCCAGCGTGTGTGCCAGGCCCACTTGCCCACAGTGCCACAACTCATATCTGTTGTAACAGTAGTGTAAATTTTTAAAAAAACAAAACTTTTTTGACTGTTAAACATCAGTCTGCTAGTGTAATCTAATTGCAGTTGCCTGTCTGCCAGCATGTGTGCCAGGTTCACAGCGTATATTGTGCCCACTTGCCCAGTGCCACCACTCATATCTGGTGTAACATTAGTGTAAATTTAAAAAACAAAAACTTTTTGACTGTGAAACATCAGTCTGCTAGTGTAATCTAATTGCAGTTGCCTGCCTGCCAGCGTGTGTGCCAGGCCCACTTCCCCACAGTGCCACCACTCATATCTGTTGTAACAGTAGTGTAAATTTAAAAAAAAAAACTTTTTTGACAGTGAAACATCAGTCTGCTAGTGTAATCTAATTGCAGTTGCCTGCCTGCCAGCGTGTGTGCCAGGCTCACAGTGTATACTGTGCCCACTTCCCCAGTGCCACCACTCATATCTGGTGTAACATTAGTATAAATTTAAAAAAAAAAAAAACTTTTTTGACTGTGAAACATCAGTCTGCTTGTGTAATCTAATTGCAGTTGCCTGCCTGCCAGCGTGTGTGCCAGGCCCATTGCCCACAGTGCCACCACTCATATCTGTTGTAACAGTAGTGTAAATTTAAAAAAAATATTTTTTTTGACTGTGAAACATCAGTCTGCTAGTGTAATCTAATTGCAGTTGCCTGCCTGCCAGCGTGTGTGCCAGGCCCACTTGCCCAGTGCCACCACTCATATCTGGTGTAAAAAAACAGTAGTGTAAATTTAAAAAAAACAAAACTTTTTTGACTGTGAAACATCAGTCTGCTAGTGTAATCTAATTGCAGTTGCCTGCCTGCCAGCGTGTGTGCCTGGCCCACTTGCCCACAGTGCCACCACTCATATCTGTTGTAACAGTAGTGTAAATGTAAAAAAAACAAACTTTTTTGACTGTTAAACATCAGTCTGCTAGTGTAATCTAATTGCAGTTGCCTGCCTGCCAGCGTGTGTGCCAGGCTGACAGCGTATACTGTGCCCACTTGCCCAGTGCCACCACTCATATCTGGTGTAACATTAGTGTAAATGTAAAAAAAATTTTTTGTTGACTGTGAAACATCAGTCTGCTTGTGTAATCTAATTGCAGTTGCCTGCCTGCCAGCGTGTGTGCCAGGCCCACTTGCCCACAGTGCCACCACTCATATCTGTTGTAACAGTAGCGTACATTTTTAAAAAAAACTTTTTTGACTGTGAAACATCAGTCTGCTAGTGTAATCTAATTGCAGTTGCCTGCCTGCCAGCGTGTGTGACACGCTCACAGCGTATACTGTGCCCACTTGCCCAGTGCCACCACTCATATCTGGTGTAACATTAGTGTAAATTTAAAAAAAAAAAACTTTTTTGACTGTGAAACATCAGTCTGCTTGTGTAATCTAATTGCAGTTGCCTGCCTGCCAGCGTGTGTGCCAGGCCCACTTGCCCACAGTGCCACCACTCATATCTGTTGTAACAGTAGTGTAAATTTAAAAAAAAAACTTTTTTGACTGTTAAACATCAGTCTGCTAGTGTAATCTAATTGCAGTTGCCTGCCTGCCAGCGTGTGTGCCAGGCACACTTGCCCAGTGCCACCACTCATATCTGGTGTAACAAACAGTAGTGTAAATTTAAAAAAAAAAACTTTTTTGACTGTGAAACATCAGTCTGCTAGTGTAATGTAATTGCAGTTGCCTGTCTGCCAGCGTGTGTGCCAGGCCCACTTGCCCACAGTGCCACCACTCATATCTTTTGTAACAGTAGCGTAAATTTTAAAAAATAACTTTTTTTACTGTGAAACATCAGTCTGCTAGTGTAATCTAATTGCAGTTGCCTGCCTGCCAGCGTGTGTGCCAGGCCCACTTGCCCAGTGCAACCACTCATATCTGGTGTAACAAACAGTAGTGTAAATTTTTTTTAAAAAAACTTTTTTGACTGTGAAACATCAGTCTGCTAGTGTAATCTAATTGCAGTTGCCTGCCTGCCTGCCAGCATGTGTGCCAGGCCCACTTGCCCACAGTGCCACCACTCATATCTGTTGTAACAGTAGTGTAAATTTAAAGAAAAACAACTTTTTTGACTGTTAATCATCAGTCTGCTAGTGTAATCTAATTGCAGTTGCCTGCCTGCCAGCGTGTGTGCCAGGCTCACAGCGTATACTGTGCCCACTTGCCCAGTGCCACCACTCATATCTGGTGTAACATTAGTGTAAATTTAAAAAAAAAACTTTTTTGACTGTGAAACATCAGTCTGCTTGTGTAATCTAATTGCAGCTGGCTGCCTGCCAGCGTTTGTGCCAGGCCCACTTGCCCACAGTGCCACCACTCATATCTGTTGTAACAGTAGTGTAAATTAAAAAAAAAAAAACTTTTTTGACTGTTAAACATCAGTCTGCTTGTGTAATCTAATTGCAGTTGCCTGCCTGCCAGCGTGTGTGCCAGGCCCACTTGCCCACAGTGCCACCACTCATATCTGTTGTAACAGTAGTGTAAATTAAAAAAAAAAACTTTTTTGACTGTTAATCATTAGTCTGCTAGTGTAATCTAATTGCAGTTGCCTGCCTGCCTGCCAGCATGTGTGCCAGGCCCACTTGCCCACATTGCCACCACTCATATCTGTTGTAACAGTAGTGTAAATTTAAAGAAAAACAACTTTTTTGACTGTTAATCATTAGTCTGCTAGTGTAATCTAATTGCAGTTGCCTGCCTGCCAGCGTGTGTGCCAGGCTCACAGCGTATACTGTGCCCACTTGCCCAGTGCCACCACTCATATCTGGTGTAACATTAGTGTAAATTTAAAAAAAAAACTTTTTTGACTGTGAAACATCAGTCTGCTTGTGTAATCTAATTGCAGCTGGCTGCCTGCCAGCGTTTGTGCCAGGCCCACTTGCCCACAGTGCCACCACTCATATCTGTTGTAACAGTAGTGTAAATTAAAAAAAACAAAACTTTTTTGACTGTGAAACATCAGTCTGCTAGTGTAATCTAATTGCAGTTGCCTGCCTGCCAGCGTGTGTGCCAGGCCCACTTGCCCAGTGCCACCACTCATATCTGGTGTAACAAACAGTAGAGTAAATTTAAAAAAAAAAAAACTTTTTTGACTGTGAAACATCAGTCTGCTAGTGTAATCTAATTGCAGTTGCCTGCCTGCCAGCGTGTGTGCCAGGCCTACTTGCCCACAGTGCCACCACTCATATCTGTTGTAACAGTAGTGTAAATTTAAAAAAAAAAATGTTTTTGACTGTGAAACATCAGTCTGCTTGTGTAATCTAATTGCAGTTGCCTGCCTGCCAGCGTGTGTGCCATTCCCACTTGCCCACAGTGCCACCACTCATATCTGTTGTAACAGTAGTGTAAATTAAAAAAAAAAAACTTTTTTGACTGTGAAACATCAGTCTGCTAGTGTAATCTAATTGCAGTTGCCTGCCTGCCAGCGTGTGTGCCAGGCCCACTTGCCCAGTGCCACCACTCATATCTGGTGTAACAAACAGTAGAGTAAATTTAAAAAAAAAAACTTTTTTGACTGTGAAACATCAGTCTGCTAGTGTAATCTAATTGCAGTTGCCTGCCTGCCAGCGTGTGTGCCAGGCCCACTTGCCCACAGTGCCACCACTCATATCTGTTGTAACAGTAGTGTAAATTTAAAAAAAAAAATGTTTTTGACTGTGAAACATCAGTCTGCTTGTGTAATCTAATTGCAGTTGCCTGCCTTCCAGCGTGTGTGCCATTCCCACTTGCCCACAGTGCCACCACTCATATCTGTTGTAACAGTAGTGTAAATTAAAAAAAAAAAACTTTTTTGACTGTGAAACATCAGTCTGCTAGTGTAATCTAATTGCAGTTGCCTGCCTGCCAGCGTGTGTGCCAGGCCCAGTTGCCGAGTGCCACCACTCATATCTGGTGTAACAAACAGTAGTGTAAATTTAAAAAAAAAAAACTTTTTTGACTGTGAAACATCAGTCTGCTAGTGTAATCTAATTGCAGTTGCCTGCCTGCCAGCGTGTGTGCCAGGCCCACTTGCCCACAGTGCCACCACTCATATCTGTTTTAACAGTAGTGTAAATTTAAAAAAAAAATGTTTTTGACTGTGAAACATTAGTCTGCTTGTGTAATCTAATTGCAGTTGCCTGCCTGCCAGCGTGTATGCCAGGCTCACAGTGTATACTGTGCCCACTTGCGCTGTGCCACCACTCATATCTTGTTTAATAGTAGTGCAAGTGTAAATTTTTTTTTTTTTTACTTTTTGGACTGTGAATCATCAGTCTGCTTTTTTGTGTCAGGCTCACAGCGTATACTGTGCCCACTTGCCCAGTGGCACCACTCATATCTTGTTTAATAGTATTCTAAGTGTAGATTTTTTAAAAAATGACAGGCAGAGGCAGGCCACCCCGCAGGTGCCGTCGTGGTCGTGGTACTGTGATTCCCTTAGGCCCTACAATAATGCCCAGTGTTCAGAGGCCACGTACCATGAACTCGAAAAGTTCTGAGGAGGACATAGTTGACTTTTTAACACAGGACACCCAATCTTCTATAGCTTCCGCTCCAAACCTTGACGCACCATCCTCCTCCAGCTTATCTACGGGCACCTCTCAAGTTACCACTCGCCCGCCTGCCGCTACCACCAACACTAGCACCACAGCCGCCTCACTTGATCTGGCAGAGGAGTTATTTACACATCATTTGGAAGAAATGAGTGATGCGCAACCATCATTGACAGAGGATGTAGATTACAGTGATATGTCTCAATCAGGCAGCATTACAGACATGGACGTACGGTGTGATGATGATGATGTTGTACCCGCTGCTGCTTCCTTTGTTGATTTGTCAGATACAAGTGAAGCGGTTGATGATGACGATGCGTCTGTAGATGTCCCGTGGGTGCCCGCTAGAAGAGAAGAAGAACAGGGGGAAAGTTCAGATGGGGAGACAGAGAGGAGGAGGAGGAGGAGACGAGTTGGAAGCAGGGGGAGGTCGTCGCAAGGAGCTAGTGGCACAGTCAGACAGCATGCATCGGTACCCAGGGACAGCAAGACAGCATGCCAATCAATGCATGCTGTTGCCACAACCAGAATGCCGTCATCGCAGAGCTCAACAGTGTGGCATTTTTTTTGTGTGTCTGCCTCTGACAACAGTGATGCCATTTGCAACCTGTGCCAAAAGAAACTGAGTCGTGGGAAGTCCAACACCCACCTAGGTACAACTGCTTTGCGAAGGCACATGATCGCACATCACAAACGCCTATGGGATCAACACATGAGTAGAAGCAGCACACAAGCTCAAAGCCGCCATTCTCCTCCTGGTCCAGCATCTTCAGCCACATCAACCACTGCTGTCCTCCTTGCCCCCCCTCAACCATCCGCCCCTCCGTCTCTCTTCCGGAGCATTTCCTGCTCATCTACCCACAGTCAGGTGTCTTTCAAGGACATGTTTGAGCGTAAGAAGCCAATGTCACAAAGTCACCCCCTTGCCCGGCGTCTGACAGCTGGCTTTTCTGAACTCTTAGCCCGCCAGCTTTTTCCATACAAACTGGTGGAGTCTGAGGCGTTCAAAAAATTTGTAGCTATTGGGACACCGCAGTGGAAGGTACCCGGCCGAAATTTCTTTTCACAAAAGTCAATCCCCAACCTGTACTCGATTGTGCGAAAGGAAGTAATGGCATGTCTGGCACACAGTGTTGGGGCAAGGGTCCATCTGACCACTGATAGCTGGTCTGCAAAGCATGGTCAGGGCAGCTATATCACCTACACTGCGCATTGGGTAAACCTGCTGACGGCTGACAACCATGGAATGCGTGGCTCTGCAGAGTTGGTGACACCGCCACGACTTGCAGGCAGGCCTGCTGCCACCTCCTCTACTCCTCCTACTCCATCCTCTTCCATAACCTCCTTGGCTGAGTCCTCTTCTTCTGCTGCTGCGTCTTGCTCCACATCAACGGCACCCCCCCCAGCTCCCCAGGTACTATTCCACATCCCGGATATGGCAGTGTCACACCGTCTTGGGGTTGACTTGCCTGAAAGCAGAGAGTCACACCGGACCAGCACTCCTGTCCGACCTGAACGCACAGGTGGATCAGTGGCTGACTCTGCACCAACTGGAGATCAGCAAAGTGGTTTCTGACAACGGAAGTAATTTGGTGGCGGCATTGAAATTGGGCAAATTGACACATGTGCCGTGCATGGCACATGTGTGTAATCTGATCGTACAACGCTTTGTGCATAAGTACCCAGGCTTACAGGACGTCCTGAAGCAGGCCAGGAAGGTGTGTAGCCATTTCAGGCATTCCTACACGTCCATGGCGCACTTTTCTGATATCCAGTGGCGAAACAACATGCCAGTGAGGCGCTTGATTTGCGACAGCCCGACACGTTGGAATTCAACACTCCTAATGTTCGACCGCCTGCTCCAACAAGAAAAAGCCATTAACGAGTATTTGTATGACCGGGGTGCTAGGACAGCCTCTGGGGAGCTGGGAATTTTTTTGCCACGTTACTGGGCGCTCATGTGCAATGCCTGTAGGCTCATGCGTCCTTTTGAGGAGGTGACAAACCTAGTCAGTCGCACCAAAGGCACCATCAGCGACATCATACCATTTGTTTTCTTCCTGGAGCGTGCCCTGCGAAAAGTGCTGGATCAGGCCATAGATGAGCGTGAAGAGGAAGAGTTGTGGTCACCATCACCACCAGAAACAGCCTTATAAGCATCGCTTGCTGGACCAGCGGCAATGCTGGAAGAGGATTGTGAGGAAGAGGAGTCAGAGGAGGAATATGGCTTTGAGGAGGAGGAGGAAGAACAACCACAACAGGCATCCCAGGGTGCTCGTTGTCACCTATCAGGTAACCGTGGTGTTGTACGTGGCTGGGGGGAAGAAGATACCTTCAGTGATATCACTGAGGATGAGGAACGGGACATGAGTAGCTTGGCATCCAACCTTGTGCAAATGGGGTCTTTCATGCTGTCATGCCTGTTGAGGGGCCCTCGTATAAAAAAGCTGAAGGAGAACGACCTGTACTGGGTGTCCACGCTACTAGACCCCCGGTATAAGCATAAAGTGCCTGAAATATTACCGAATTACCGCAAGTCGGAAAGGATGCAGCAGTTCCAAAATAAATTAAAAAGTATGCTTTACACAGCACAATCGTAATCTAACAGGGGAAGAGGTGAAAGTAATCCTCCGACTCCCACGACCACGCTGGCAAGGACAGGGTGCTTTACAGACGTGTTGTTGATGGAGGACATGCTGAGCTTTTTAAGTCCTATGCACCTATGTCCACCCTCAGAGAACGACTCGACCGACAGGTAGCAGACTACCTCGCCTTAACTGCAGATCTCGACACTCTGAGGAGCGATGAACCCCTTGACTACTGGGTGTGCAGGCTTGACCTGTGGCCTGAGCTATCCCAATTTGTGATAGAACTTCTGGCCTGCCCCGCTTCAAGTGTCCTGTCAGAAAGGACCTTCAGTGCAGCAGGAGGTATTGTCACTGAGAAGAGAAGTCACCTAGGTCAAAAAAGTCTAGATTACCTCACCTTTATTAAGATGAATGAGGGATGGATCCCGAAGGGACTGACATTGGGCGATACATTCGAGTAAAAAAGGCCTGATGAGATGAGCTGCCTTGGGCTAAAAATGGTCCACACGCTGCTGTATTTTATCTTCGAATGCCGGATGACTTGTGTGACTTATCCGCCAGCAACTATGGTTCAAGCCGCAATGTTTTAGGACACTTTCTGCCTGGGAAACAAACATCAATGTTTCTGGCCGCTGCTACAGCAGCGGCTGCAACAATACCTAATTTTTCAGGCATGTGTACAATACATGCCAAATTTTTCTGGCCTCTGGTGCTGCACTGTGGCTTCAAAAACCACACCACTCATATCTGGTGGCACAGTAGATTGCACGCACAGTGCCCCAAATTTGAAGTAGGAGGACCGACCAAGCATCTATTTCCATCTCCCGGTTCCTAAAATCCATGCCATATACACGTCCCCTGGCGCCGCAACTGCCTCTGGGAACCTTACCATGGGTACCAGACCGCACGTCTTGTAATTCTCTGTCTGGGAAATTATCTATCTATCAAATCTATCTATTTATCTATCAAATCTATCTATCTATCGTATCTATCAAATGTATATTGCATCTATCTAATCTATGTATCTATCTATCAAATCTATCTATCGTGGCCGGACTGTTTTGTGACAGCCACTTGTGTTTCGGCCAAATGTCCGTCGGCCAAATGTCTGTCGGCTAAAAGTCCGGCCACGATTGCACGTGCAATGCCCCAAATTTGAAGTAGGAGGACCGACCAAGCATCTTTTTCCATCTCCCGGTTCCTAAAATCCATGCCGTATACACGTCCCCCGATAGGGGGAGTAACAGGTATTAAACTGATCAGAATAGTACTACTTAACACACCACTCATATCTGGTGGCACAGTAGATTGCACGTGCAGTGCCCCAAATTTGAAGTAGGAGGACCGACCAAGCATCTTTTTCCATCTCCCGGTTCCTAAAATCCATGCCATATACACGTCCCCCGATAGGGGGCGTAACAGGTAATAAACTGATCAGAATAGTACTACTTAACACACCACTCATATCTGGTGGCACAGTAGATTGCACGCGCAGTGCCCCAAATTTGAAGTAGGAGGACCGACCAAGCATCTTTTTCCCTCTCCCGGTTCCTAAAATCCATGCCATATACACGTCCCCTGGCACCGCAACTGCCTCTGGGAACCTTACCATGGGTACCAGACCGAACGTCTTGTAATTCTCTGTCTGGGAAATTATCTATCTATCTATCTATCAAATCTATCTATTTATCTATCAAATCTATCTATCTATCTATCTATCTATCTATCTATTTATCGTATCTATCAAATGTATATTGCATCTATTGATCTATCTATCTAATCTATGTATCTATCTATCTATCAAATCTATCTATCGTGGCCGGACTGTTTTGTGACAGCCACTTGTGTTTCGGCCAAATGTCCATTGGCCAAATGTCCGTCGGCCAAATGTCTGTCGGCTAAAAGTCCGGCCCCGATTGCACGCGCAGTGCCCCAAATTTGAAGTAGGAGGACAGACCAAGCATCTTTTTCCATCTCCCGGTTCCTAAAATCCATGCTGTATACACGTCCCCCGATAGGGGGAGTAACAGGTATTAAACTGATCAGAATAGTACTACTTAACACACCACTCATATCTGGTGGCACAGTAGATTGCACGTGCAGTGCCCCAAATTTGAAGTAGGAGGACCGACCAAGCATCTTTTTCCATCTCCCGGTTCCTAAAATCCATGCCATATACACATCCCCCGATAGGGGGCGTAACAGGTAATAAACTGATCAGAATAGTACTACTTAACACACCACTCATATCTGATGGTGCAGTAGATTGCACGCGCAGTGCCCCAAATTTGAAGTAGGAGGACTGACCAAGCATCTTTTTCCATCTCCCGGTTCCTAAAATCCATGCCATATACACGTCCCCTGGCGCCGCAACTGCCTCTGGGAACCTTACCATGGGTACCAGACCGAACGTCTTGTAATTCTCAGTCTGGGAAATTATCTATCTATCTATCAAATCTATCTATTTATCTATCAAATCTATCTATCTATCTATCGTATCTATCAAATGTATATTGCATCTATTGATCTATCTATCTAATCTATGTATCTATCTATCTATCTATCTATCTATCTATCTATCAAATCTATCTATCTATCTCGTGGCCGGACTGTTTTATGACAGCCACTTGTGTTTCGGCCAAATGTCCGTCGGCCAAATGTCCGTCAGCCAAATGTCCGTCGGCTAAAAGTCCGGCCACGATTGCACGCGCAGTGCCCCAAATTTGAAATAGGAGGACCGACCAAGCATCTTTTCCCATCTCCCGGTTCCTAAAATCCATGCCATATACACGTCCCCCGATAGGGGGAGTAACAGGTATTAAACTGATCAGAATAGTACTACTTAACACACCACTCATATCTGGTGGCACAGTAGATTGCACGTGCAGTGCCCCAAATTTGAAGTAGGAGGACCGACCAAGCATCTTTTTCCATCTCCCGGTTCCTAAAATCCATGCCATATACACGTACCCCGATAGGGGGAGTAACAGGTATTAAACTGATCAGAATAGTACTACTTAACACACCACTCATATCTGGTGGCAAAGTAGATTGCACGTGCAGTGCCCCAAATTTGAAGTAGGAGGACCGACCAAGCATCTTTTTCCATCTCCCGGTTCCTAAAATCCATGCTGTATACACGTCCCCCGATAGGGGGAGTAACAGGTATTAAACTGATCAGAATAGTACTACTTAACACACCACTCATATCTGGTGGCACAGTAGATTGCACGCGCAGTGCCCCAAATTTGAAGTAGGAGGACCGACCAAGCATCTTTTTCCATCTCCCGGTTCCTAGAATCCATGCCATATACACGTCCCCCGATAGGGGGCGTAACAGGTAATAAACTGATCAGAATAGTACTACTTAACACACCACTCATATCTGGTGGCGCAGTAGATTGCACGCGCAGTGCCCCAAATTTGAAGTAGGAGGTCCGACCAAGCATCTTTTTCCATCTCCCGGTTCCTAAAATCCATGCCATATACACGTCCCCTGGCGCCGCAACTGCCTCTGGGAACCTTACCATGGGTCACAGACCGCAAGTCTTGTAATTCTCTGTCTGGGAAATTATCTATCAAATCTATCTATTTATCTATCAAATCTATCTATCTATCTATCTATCTATCTATCTATCGTATCTATCAAATGTATATTGCATCTATTGATCTATCTATCTAATCTATGTATCTATGTATCTATCAAATCTATCTATCTCGTGGTTGTGCAAATGGACTGTTTGCGGTTGTTTGCGGTGAGTTAAACGGGGAGTTTTGTCTGTCACTGTGAAGCGGGCGTAACCCTTACACTACCTGATCGACACAACATCATACCTGATGTTTTAAAGCACGTTATTCCAAACAATTTAGGAATGTTAGGTGATTTATGCCCTTTATGGATTAAAACCAGACTCTGCATCAACTATGTAATTTTCCGTGGGAGTTTTGCCATGGATCCCCCTCCGGCATGCCACAGTCCAGGTGTTAGTCCCCTTGAAACAACTTTTCCATCACTATTGTGGCCAGAAAGAGTCCCTGTGGGTTTTAAAATTCGCCTGCCTATTGAAGTCAATGGCGGTTCGCCCGGTTCGCCCGTTCGCGAACAGTTGCGGAAAATTTTCAGTTCGCGACATCACTACTGTTAAACATAGGGCAATGCCCTACAAAAGGCCCATTTAAGGGCTACTGGTAATTTTGTACAAGTTTATTTACTGTTTCACAACATGTCTGATGTGGAGCAAGAGCCTGCTCTCATGAATTCATGCTTATTTATATAATATATATATATATTAATATATATAGGTTTAAAATCCATTCATCCAGAACAGAACACTGCACTCACCGGATTTTCATTGGAATAAAATGTCCTTTATCTGATACAAAGTTTAAAATATAAACATCCCCAAATGTTCTGTTCTGGATGAATGGATTTCAAACCTGCTATTTTCTACACAGCACCCCGGTACTACACAGTTTGGATTGGTGAGTGCATTCCTTTTGGACATTGCTTTATTAATATATATATATAAAATAAATATATATAAAATAATATATTTTATTATATTTTTTCCAGTTATAAAAATTGCTAATATTATCATTACTGTTTAATTTACATCAGATATTTATCTCAAGTCGGAATGGTTATTGCACAGTACACACTGTTACACTGTTCCAAAAGAGAACTGATTAGTATGTTAACTAGAAAGAACACACAGATGATCCCTGTTTATTATTAATATTAAATTGATGATATTGCTAGCATGTAACTGCACAGAAGTCAGACATTCTAATGATAGATCCTAAAATCCCAACCTTCAAAAATGATTTAGACTCTTTAATTCCGTTTTGTAATTAGAAAAAGAGACATGGTTCCAACAGTGGCAAAAAAGACTTCCAGGCAATACGAAAGCGAGGTCACATTCGCTTTGCGCCTAACTTGTAATACCAGTGCACATTTACATGCCCTGGTATTACTGAGTGGAGCACAAATATTGTGCTCGTGAAAGTTCAATATTGCCCTCTACTCATAATCTAGGCCTTTGTGTCTATGTATACTGGCATTCCACCAGGTCTGAGGCCCATTTGTTGTAGTTTGCCACTTTGCTACTGGGCGTGCACTATTCTGTGTGGAACTTCTGTTACAGACCCCTTTCTGCTTGATCTTGACTACTCTTTTGGACTGCCCTCTGTACCTTACTGCCAGAACATTGCTGACTTTTTTCCTGAATATAAGTACGGTTTGGACAGCCCTTTATACTTCACTGCCAGACTGTTGCCGACCATTTGCTTAAATTAGACCACTCTTTTGCAGAGCCTACAGTATATTTCTGCCTGAGTGTGCCTCTCCTGTACCAGTTGTGCTGTTCTTTGGCTACCCTCTAAACCTCAAGCTCAAGTTGTACCAGCTACTCCCTTATCCTGACTGAAGCCTACTACTAGTTTGCATGTTATCTTCTGTTGTGTTGTGGGTCACATCCTGGGTCATACTCAGTGTGTTGGGTTAGTGTGCACAATTTATTACTCAGCCACTGTGACTTTCCTAGATGAATCCTTTTTGCATCTAGTCTTACACCTCTCACATCCCAGTCACAAACAGTTGTAAATTTTACCTGTTCACAATCCTAGGGTAAAAAAGTGTACACAACCCTCATAGAGTCTGGATGAAATAAATGCACATCCTATTACTTTCAACAACACATTACACTTTTAACACATTTACTTGTGATCTGTTGCTATGCTTGCTCAAGCACATTTTTTTTACACCTATCTTAACTTGGAGTAAAGTGCCTAAACCAGTGTCACGGCATGGTAAACCACAATGCCCCCCCGTGAGTTCCCACTAGTAGGTACTTTATTGGTACCAGTGCTTTACTATACATTTGAGGGATCCTATGATCCACTCAGACTTCTTCACTGTAATAAACTCTAACTCTTTGAGAAGTTATGTGGTTTTAAAGGGACATTCCAGTCAAAATTTAAATTCACATGGATGAATTACATCTTTTAAAAGAAACATATTTCCAATATACATGTATTAGCAAAAATGCTTCTAGAAAAAGTTATCACTGTTTTAGTGGTAACATTTTTCTCTGCACTTGCATGTGAAGCATAACAAGATATTCTCAGTGCTCCAGCATTTTAAGTACTGCAGCCACTCAGATAGTCAGGGGGGCTTGTATCATGTGAACAATTAAGAAATTGAGTCATTACCAGATGGTACATGCACTGTAGGCTCTCTGAGCAAGTGCTGTGTTTAAAATGCTGGTGCACGGTGCATACTTAAATACACTCTTGAAAGCTCTATAACTTTTATTAAAAGCATTTTTGCTAATAAATGTATATTTAAAAAATGCTTCTGTTTAAAACTGTATCCATGTAGATTCAAAATTTGGCTGGAATGTCCCTTTAAGTTTGGTTATTAAATCTAGCCCAACTGACTATATTCTAATCTGCCAATTAAAGTGTTTCCTGCATCTCTTGATAGCAGCTCATTGTGATAGAAATTGCAGTTACCTGTTCACCAATGTGTGGCTTTAATAGAAATTGTAGCTCATCAACTGCCCTGGTTGCATATGACCATCTTATAGAATTGTAAGTTTATGCACAAAATCATGAAGGGTGGAATAGCATGTTTCTCATTCCCACAATATATTATGGTGTGGCAAGCTGTCTCGTTCAGTTCAAGTGCATTTTGTGTCCATCAGACAGTTAATAGTCACATCAAATGTAAATATGACACAGCATGCAGGTTGGGGAGCGATAAACAACCCATTATTACCCCAGAAGAGAAATACTGTTAAACTCTCGTCATTTAAAATAGATAAGCTCCACCCTTTAGAAATATATTATTTGGCTACCATAGTAATATCATAAGCCTTTTTTTTGTGAGGATTCACAATTACTAATTTCTATAGGAGCCATTAAAATAAAATAGAATCACATCACAATTATATGTGGCCTATTGCAATGTCCATGTAAGCTCTTTTCTAGTACTTATGCTTTGAAGTAGTGTAAAGACCTTACAAATAGAAAAGGTCCTCCAACTTCTTGTATTTAAAATGACCCTTATTATACAAACATGGGCCCAAATTTTATGCCCTTCATCATGTTTGAGGGACATTAATTAGCCTTAAATGTTGCTGTATTTTGAACCCATGTTTGTATAACAAAGGTCATTTTTTAAATACAAGAAGCTAGAGGACTTTGTCTATTTATACATTGGATTTGGGCTTGGTGAGCCTCCTCCTTTTGCTTCACTGATACTGTACCTGTTCTGTGTCCATTCCTGCATCTCTGTGTGAAGACCTTAATCAGCCATAAGGCAGGCTCAGTCAATAAAGGAAATGTTCTTCCTAAATGGCTTCACCAGAATAAACTTTAACCTAAACAGCACAGAACAATAATCTACTTGGTTTGGCCTCATTTAACCCCCCGCCCATCTGACTACATAAACTCTTGTCAATTTTCTTAAATCTTGCTTCAATCACATCCCAGAGTTATGTGGCCTCACAATGGCAATACTCATCATCACCTTTGGAACCAATTCAAAATCACCCACTGCAGTACCCCCAACACCTAAAAAAATCACCAGTTAAATTCCCCAGTGTAATAACCCCTAACCTCTAATGATCTAACTTTGATCTATAAACTCCATAAAAACAACCACACAAAACAAAAAACCTTAAATAGTTTGTCACCTACTCTTATCCCCATTCCATGGTAGTCTATTTGCAAATGTTCTGGTTCCTTGCATTCTGCAACTTTGCCATCCTCAGTTGTACATTCCTTTTTATAGTATTTTTTTAAAGTATTCTTTATTGGTTAAGAGATTAAACCAATATTTTGTTGTTGTTGGAGTGTTCACTGTCAAAACTGAATACCACTTTTTTGTTGTATTAAATTCTATATTATTGTGTTCACAGTTCTCTATCTAAAACTTAAATATTACTGCTTCTATTTTGGACTTTTAATTTTGGAGGTGATGTAGCTGGGACTGGTGTAAGTGAATGAAGTTGAGCCTTTTCTTCCAGATGTCTTGTAATTCTTCATAACTCAGGAGCTACCCATTATTATTATTATCATCATTTCATTTGTATAACACAACAAAATTCCACAACGCTGGGATGTGTCTCCACCCAAGATTGTCTCACCTGGTTGCACTGTTCTATTCTATTCTAATACATGAACATTGTGTGCTTGTTGGTCTGTCCACTCTGCATATAAACCAGGGACTATTTTGCGTAAATCAAAAAGTCATCACCATATGATATTAAAATTTTTATTTTGTGTAAAAAAAAAAAAAAAAGATTTATATATATCACAGGCTCTCACAAAATTTAAAAAATATAGGGCTAGATAACAAGTGGTGCACTAGCTGTTGTACACGAGCGATATCAGCTTTTTGCGCATTACGGAAATACTGCTTGTATTACAAGTGTAAAGTAAACATAGTTTGCTAGAGCACAATTGCATTTTACGGGTTAGCGCAACTTAAAACCTTTGCATAATAGTGTGTTATAAAAAAGTTGCCCTAAACACAACATAGGTTGAAAATTAGTTACACTCATATAAACACTATCTGTTAAAAATTAGTCTTATAAATATTCATAAAAAAGTTATAAGGCTTAAAATGTATATGGTATATAACAAGGTGTTTGACTGCAAAGGGCTATACTGTATTGTGTGTGTATATAAGGTTAGGTACTCTATCTAACAGGCACTTTTTGTTTTGTATCGGCTCATTTATTATCCTATTCTCTTCAGTACGGCTCAGAGTCTTTTTTCTACCTAGCAGTAACTTTGTACACTTGGGAACTTGACAGGATCGCCTGGGAACTTATAATACTATATTCACCAGGGGACTACTTACATTTCTTATTTGTATCATACCTATTATTCACCAAGATTACAAGTTGTGCGGTAAACCCGTTGAGCACATACCGCGCAAAATGGGTCCGTACCGCTATTTCCATAGTGCCGACATTACAAGTCACCATAAAACTTTCTTTTGTCGTGCGGTATGGTGCGGTAAACCACAACAACACCTGCAATTGCGAAATCGCTACCACATTTTCTCTTTCCCCATTGAAGTCTATGGAGAAAAGAAAGTTTTACAAAACCCCTAGCATAAACCCCTAGTCTAATAACCTTTAAACTGACGTCCCGTTTTTGTATGGAAATAGCCCTTAAAAGGACAATAATGTCTTTTACAGCACATAAAAATAAAAAAAGCTCTAAATTAAAAAAAAAAAAAAAAAAAACCCAGAAAAAAACTAACACTAACCCCAAAATAGGTACTCATCATTGATGAAGTCCGGCGACCCATCTTCTTTCCGGCGGCGAAAGGTCTTCACCCAGGCGGCTCCATCTTCATCCACCGTGGGCCCTTCTATCTTCTTGGCGGAGGCACGGAGCGTTCGTCTGAGGCGCGGAACAGTCATCTGCGGCGGCGGTCATCTGTGACGTGAAGGTCCACTTCATGCAATTAACAGATGACCACCGGTGACTGCTCCGCACCTCAGATGACCGCTCCACGCCTCCGCCAAGAAGGGCCTGTGATGGATGAAGATGGAGCCGTATGGATGAAGAATTTTCGCCGCCGGGAAGAAGATGGATCGCCGGACTTCATCAATGGTGAGTACCTATTTTGGGGTTAGTGTTAGTTTTGTTTTGTTTTTTTGGGGTGTTTTTTTTTTAAATTAGGGCATTTTTTATTTTTATGGGCTGTAAAATAGCTGATTGCTCTTTTAAGGGCAATGCCCATACAGATGTCCTTTTAGGGGCAATAGATAGAATTTTTTTTTTTTTAGTTAGTTTATTTTTATTTTGGGGCGTTGGGTGGGTGGGGGGCATATAATGTAAGGGGGTACTTTGTATTTTTTATTGGGAAAAAAGAGCTGTTAAACATAGGGCAATGCCCTACAAAAGACCCATTTAAGGGCTATTGGTAATTTTATTATAGATTTTATTTTGGGGTGTTTTTTTTTTTTAAGGCGGTATTAGATTATTTTGTTTGTTATTTTCTGTAATGTTAGTTTTTCTTTTTCATAATTTATGTTTTTTGATTTCTTTCCTAAAACATGGTGAGTCCATGGCTTGAGTAATTACTGTTGGGAATATCTTTCCTGGCCAGCAGGAGAAGGCAAAGAGCACCACAGTTAAACTGCTAAGTATCACTCCCTTACCCACAACCCCCAGTCATTCTCTTTGCCTTTGGTGCATGGAGGAGGTGAAGTTTAGGTGTCTGAAGAAAATTTTTGATTTCATCTACAAGCAAGTTTTGGGATATAGCTGTATTCCCCATCATTCTTTGCAGTCGGTAGTGGTGGCTTTAAAGCAGTTAGGAACTTGTAAAGAGGTACTTACTGCGTTTTCCTAACAATTGCTGCCCTAGTTTAGAAAGCCAGAGTTGGCTACTATGTTCTTTCTTTTTCAAAGGTCTCTGTGAAGAACTGTGTCTTCTCATACCTTGTAACTGTCTAAATGATGGACAGCGGAGCAGGTAAGTGCTTTTTCTTCCAGATGGGGAGACCATGCACTAAACAAATTAAAAGACACTGCTTTTTTATTGGGACATAGATAATCCTGTTGTATGAGTTACACTGGGGCATGAAGCAGGCATGTGTGAGACTAACATTTAAACTCTTTAAAATAGAAAGGGTAAAATGTTTTTATTAGGCTTTATTTTCTGACACATATTTTCTTGATAAAACAATACAAGTTTAAACTGAAAGTAAGGCTGAATTTTCTATTTCAGCAGTTTAATCATTTCCCCTTTGCTTTAAAATAAAACGATGCAACATTTTAAACTGTCAGGTTTAAAAAGACGGATATTTCTGATACTCAGTGTACCAGGAAGTGGTGCCTCTCTGTGTCGCAGCAGTAATTTGAGCACGACAGTTGCAGTCACATGACCGGCTTTACTTCATAACATTTCTGAGGAAAAAGTTGTTTTTCTCCATTTCTGGGTGATCCGGTCTTAGCGGTCTTAGCGGTAAGGCACCTCAGTAATTGAGGTATGGGGTTGCCTGATGGGTATTTTAGAAGTTGATTTGATGATTATTAAATGTTTTTTCTTAACTTTTCTCACATAATTTTAGCTGAGGATCAATCCTAATTTGGGATAAAATTTAAAGTGTATTTTTCCTTGGCTTATTTTAATTGAATATTAAAATCTTTTAAACTTATCTGCACAAGTTTATTTACTGTTTCACAACATGTCTGATATGGAGCAAGAGTCACCTCTCATAAATTCATGCTTATTATGTTTAGATGCACAAATTGCAGCTCCAATGCAATTTTGTTCTTCATGTGTCAAGAAAACCTTGCAAAATAAAGGTAACTTTTTTGAGCCTAATGTCTCTCAGGATGATGCTGTTAAAATAATACCTCAGCTTTCTCCTGCTACATCCCAAGCCACAATGGCATCACATGCAGTGCCCTGCAGTTCCTCTATAACTCCTAGTGGAGTTTATTTAAAAGCAAAAATTGCTGCCCAGGTATCTTCAGCAGTATCTGTGGCATTAGCTGCCATTCCCAGATTACAGGGAAAACACAAGAGGAAATCTAGAAATTCAGAAAGTAAGGTTCCTGTCCTCAGTTCTGCTTCCCAAGTTGCCCTTTCTCATAAGTCTGATGAGGAAGATACATCAGGACTTTCTGAAGGGTGAAATATCAGATTTGGACAGTATAATTCCTTCTTCTGAGACTGAGGTGGTATCCTTCAGATTTAAGCTTGAACACCTTTGGGTATTGTTAAAGGAGGTTTTAGCTACTTTAGATGACTCTGATACCCCTGTCATTGTCACTCCTAAGAAATCTTGTAAACTTAATAGTTTCTTTGATGAACCTTCCACTTCGGAGGTTTTTCCTGTGCTGTACCGTGCTAGGGAGATTATCTCACAGGAATGGGAGAAATCAGGGGTGTCTTTTTCCCCGTCTCCTATTTTTAAGAAAATGGTTCCTGTTAAGGACTCCATTAAAGACCCTTGGTATACTGTACCCAAAGTTGAAGGGGCCATTTCCACTCTGGCTAAGAGAACTACTATTCCTATTGAGGATAGCTGCTCTTTTAACGATCCGATGGACTAGAAGCTGGAGGCTTATTTAAAAAAGATTTATGTTCATCACGGTCTCCAATGGCAATCTGCGGTGTGTATTGCCACCGTGACTAGTGTGGCATCTTATTGGTTCGATGCATTGTCTGATTTTCTTTAAGTAGAGACTTCCTTGGATGAAATTCAAGACAGGATTAAAGCTCTTAAATTGGCCAATTCCGTTATTTGCAGATGCCTTTTTACAGGTTGTTAGACTAGGAGCTAAAACTTCTAGTTTCGCTGTCCTAGCCTGCAGGGTGTTATGGTTGAAATCCTGGTCTGCGGACGTTTCCTCTAAAGTCAAGCTTCTGGCGATTCCTTACAAGGGCAAAACCTTGTTTGAACCCGGTTTGGCAGAAATGAGCTCTGATATTACTTGTGGAAAAGGGTCTTTTCTACCTCAAGATAAGAAGAATAGTCCTAAAGGACGTCAGAGTAACTTTCGTTCCTTTCGTAACTTAAGAGGAAAGCCTTCCCCTTCTTTTTCCAAGCAGGAACAATCCAAGTTTTCTTGGAAACCCAATCAGTCTTGGAACAAGGGGAAACAATCAAAGAAACCACAGCTGATTCCAAATCAGCATGAAGGGTTTGCCCCCGATCAGGGATCAGATCAGGTGGGTGGCAGACTTTCTCAGTTTTCTCAAGCCTGGATACGAGATGTCCCAGATCCCTGGACTGTGGACATAGTATCCCAGAGTTACAAATTGGAATTCAAGACTTTTCCTCCCAGAGGCAGATTCCTTCTCTTAAGATTATCTGCAGACAAGATAAAGAGAGAGGCGTTCTTGAAATGTATACATCTTTTCTCCCTGGGAGTGATAGTTCCAGTTCCAGTGCAGGAACAGGGTCTCGGGTTCTACTCCAACCTATTTGTGGTTCCCAAAAAGAGGGAACTTTCCGTCCCATTCTAGACTTGAAGTGTCTAAACAAGTTTCTCAAAGTTCCATCCTACAAGATAGAGACTATACGCTCCATTCTTCCTTTAGTACAAGAGGGTCAGTTCATGACAACCATAGACTTAAAGGATGCGTATCTTCATGTTCCTATTCACAGGGACCATCACAGATTCCTGAGATTTGCCTTTCTGGACAAACATTTCCAGTTTGTGGCCCTTCCATTTGGTCTTGCCACGGCTTCCAGAATGTTTTCAAAGGTTCTGGGTGCTCTTTTGGCAGTGATCCGTTCTTGTGGAATTGCTTTGGCACCCTAACTGGATGACATATTGGTTCAGGTAAAAAGAGAGAGAGAGATGCACTCAGCTGAGACAGAACAAAAGCTGGAAAAACTTCCGTGCCTGTTCATTTTATTATAGTGTGTCACTCAGGGTGCATACTCTTTTAGCACACTATGCCCCTTCACAGAGAAAAAATATCCTGTAGCATATCAGTCTGATCCTGCCCAATGACAGTCCAGCGCCGAAATACCAGGCAATTCTTCTCTGAACAAGAGAAAACAACAACCCCAGACGATCGTTTCGGCCTTTTGTGGGCCTCGTCAGTGAGGTGCAGTCGCATCTCTCTAAGGGCATGTGTGCAAGGAGTCCACGTCAGGTTTCCCCTTTTACTCTTAGGGAGACCCAAGAGCAATTTGCATAAATAAAAAGAGAGAGAGAGATGCACTCAGCTGAGACAGAACAAAAGCTGGAAAAACTTCCGTGCCTGTTCATTTTATTATAGTGTGTCACTCAGGGTGCATACTCTTTTAGCACACTATGCCCCTTCACAGAGAAAAAATATCCTGTAGCATATCAGTCTGATCCTGCCCAATGACAGTCCAGCGCCGAAATACCAGGCAATTCTTCTCTGAACAAGAGAAAACAACAACCCCAGACGATCGTTTCGGCCTTTTGTGGGCCTCGTCAGTGAGGTGCAGTCGCATCTCTCTAAGGGCATGTGTGCAAGGAGTCCACGTCAGGTTTCCCCTTTTACTCTTAGGGAGACCCAAGAGCAATTTGCATAAATAAAAAGAGAGAGAGAGATGCACTCAGCTGAGACAGAACAAAAGCTGGAAAAACTTCCGTGCCTGTTCATTTTATTATAGTGTGTCACTCAGGGTGCATACTCTTTTAGCACACTATGCCCCTTCACAGAGAAAAAATATCCTGTAGCATATCAGTCTGATCCTGCCCAATGACAGTCCAGCGCCGAAATACCAGGCAATTCTTCTCTGAACAAGAGAAAACAACAACCCCAGACGATCGTTTCGGCCTTTTGTGGGCCTCGTCAGTGAGGTGCAGTCGCATCTCTCTAAGGGCATGTGTGCAAGGAGTCCACGTCAGGTTTCCCCTTTTACTCTTAGGGAGACCCAAGAGCAATTTGCATAAATAAAAAGAGAGAGAGAGATGCACTCAGCTGAGACAGAACAAAAGCTGGAAAAACTTCCGTGCCTGTTCATTTTATTATAGTGTGTCACTCAGGGTGCATACTCTTTTAGCACACTATGCCCCTTCACAGAGAAAAAATATCCTGTAGCATATCAGTCTGATCCTGCCCAATGACAGTCCAGCGCCGAAATACCAGGCAATTCTTCTCTGAACAAGAGAAAACAACAACCCCAGACGATCGTTTCGGCCTTTTGTGGGCCTCGTCAGTGAGGTGCAGTCGCATCTCTCTAAGGGCATGTGTGCAAGGAGTCCACGTCAGGTTTCCCCTTTTACTCTTAGGGAGACCCAAGAGCAATTTGCATAAATAAAAAGAGAGAGAGAGATGCACTCAGCTGAGACAGAACAAAAGCTGGAAAAACTTCCGTGCCTGTTCATTTTATTATAGTGTGTCACTCAGGGTGCATACTCTTTTAGCACACTATGCCCCTTCACAGAGAAAAAATATCCTGTAGCATATCAGTCTGATCCTGCCCAATGACAGTCCAGCGCCGAAATACCAGGCAATTCTTCTCTGAACAAGAGAAAACAACAACCCCAGACGATCGTTTCGGCCTTTTGTGGGCCTCGTCAGTGAGGTGCAGTCGCATCTCTCTAAGGGCATGTGTGCAAGGAGTCCAAGTCAGGTTTCCCCTTTTACTCTTAGGGAGACCCAAGAGCAATTTGCATAAATAAAAAGAGAGAGAGAGATGCACTCAGCTGAGACAGAACAAAAGCTGGAAAAACTTCCGTGCCTGTTCATTTTATTATAGTGTGTCACTCAGGGTGCATACTCTTTTAGCACACTATGCCCCTTCACAGAGAAAAAATATCCTGTAGCATATCAGTCTGATCCTGCCCAATGACAGTCCAGCGCCGAAATACCAGGCAATTCTTCTCTGAACAAGAGAAAACAACAACCCCAGACGATCGTTTCGGCCTTTTGTGGGCCACGTCAGTGAGGTGCAGTCGCATCTCTCTAAGGGCATGTGTGCAAGGAGTCCACGTCAGGTTTCCCCTTTTACTCTTAGGGAGACCCAAGAGCAATTTGCATAAATAAAAAGAGAGAGAGAGATGCACTCAGCTGAGACAGAACAAAAGCTGGAAAAACTTCCGTGCCTGTTCATTTTATTATAGTGTGTCACTCAGGGTGCATACTCTTTTAGCACACTATGCCCCTTCACAGAGAAAAAATATCCTGTAGCATATCAGTCTGATCCTGCCCAATGACAGTCCAGCGCTGAAATACCAGGCAATTCTTCTCTGAACAAGAGAAAACAACAACCCCAGACGATCGTTTCGGCCTTTTGTGGGCCTCGTCAGTGAGGTGCAGTCGCATCTCTCTAAGGGCATGTGTGCAAGGAGTCCACGTCAGGTTTCCCCTTTTACTCTTAGGGAGACCCAAGAGCAATTTGCATAAATAAAAAGAGAGAGAGAGATGCACTCAGCTGAGACAGAACAAAAGCTGGAAAAACTTCCGTGCCTGTTCATTTTATTATAGTGTGTCACTCAGGGTGCATACTCTTTTAGCACACTATGCCCCTTCACAGAGAAAAAATATCCTGTAGCATATCAGTCTGATCCTGCCCAATGACAGTCCAGCGCCGAAATACCAGGCAATTCTTCTCTGAACAAGAGAAAACAACAACCCCAGACGATCGTTTCGGCCTTTTGTGGGCCTCGTCAGTGAGGTGCAGTCGCATCTCTCTAAGGGCATGTGTGCAAGGAGTCCACGTCAGGTTTCCCCTTTTACTCTTAGGGAGACCCAAGAGCAATTTGCATAAATAAAAAGAGAGAGAGAGATGCACTCAGCTGAGACAGAACAAAAGCTGGAAAAACTTCCGTGCCTGTTCATTTTATTATAGTGTGTCACTCAGGGTGCATACTCTTTTAGCACACTATGCCCCTTCACAGAGAAAAAATATCCTGTAGCATATCAGTCTGATCCTGCCCAATGACAGTCCAGTGCCGAAATACCAGGCAATTCTTCTCTGAACAAGAGAAAACAACAACCCCAGACGATCGTTTCGGCCTTTTGTGGGCCTCGTCAGTGAGGTGCAGTCGCATCTCTCTAAGGGCATGTGTGCAAGGAGTCCACGTCAGGTTTCCCCTTTTACTCTTAGGGAGACCCAAGAGCAATTTGCATAAATAAAAAGAGAGAGAGAGAGATGCACTCAGCTGAGACAGAACAAAAGCTGGAAAAACTTCCGTGCCTGTTCATTTTATTATAGTGTGTCACTCAGGGTGCATACTCTTTTAGCACACTATGCCCCTTCACAGAGAAAAAATATCCTGTAGCATATCAGTCTGATCCTGCCCAATGACAGTCCAGCGCCGAAATACCAGGCAATTCTTCTCTGAACAAGAGAAAACAACAACCCCAGACGATCGTTTCGGCCTTTTGTGGGCCTCGTCAGTGAGGTGCAGTCGCATCTCTCTAAGGGCATGTGTGCAAGGAGTCCACGTCAGGTTTCCCCTTTTACTCTTAGGGAGACCCAAGAGCAATTTGCATAAATAAAAAGAGAGAGAGAGATGCACTCAGCTGAGACAGAACAAAAGCTGGAAAAACTTCCGTGCCTGTTCATTTTATTATAGTGTGTCACTCAGGGTGCATACTCTTTTAGCACACTATGCCCCTTCACAGAGAAAAAATATCCTGTAGCATATCAGTCTGATCCTGCCCAATGACAGTCCAGCGCCGAAATACCAGGCAATTCTTCTCTGAACAAGAGAAAACAACAACCCCAGACGATCGTTTCGGCCTTTTGTGGGCCTCGTCAGTGAGGTGCAGTCGCATCTCTCTAAGGGCATGTGTGCAAGGAGTCCACGTCAGGTTTCCCCTTTTACTCTTAGGGAGACCCAAAAGCAATTTGCATAAATAAAAAGAGAGAGAGAGAGATGCACTCAGCTGAGACAGAACAAAAGCTGGAAAAACTTCCGTGCCTGTTCATTTTATTATAGTGTGTCACTCAGGGTGCATACTCTTTTAGCACACTATGCCCCTTCACAGAGAAAAAATATCCTGTAGCATATCAGTCTGATCCTGCCCAATGACAGTCCAGCGCCGAAATACCAGGCAATTCTTCTCTGAACAAGAGAAAACAACAACCCCAGACGATCGTTTCGGCCTTTTGTGGGCCTCGTCAGTGAGGTGCAGTCGCATCTCTCTAAGGGCATGTGTGCAAGGAGTCCACGTCAGGTTTCCCCTTTTACTCTTAGGGAGACCCAAGAGCAATTTGCATAAATAAAAAGAGAGAGAGAGATGCACTCAGCTGAGACAGAACAAAAGCTGGAAAAACTTCCATGCCTGTTCATTTTATTATAGTGTGTCACTCAGGGTGCATACTCTTTTAGCACACTATGCCCCTTCACAGAGAAAAAATATCCTGTAGCATATCAGTCTGATCCTGCCCAATGACAGTCCAGCGCCGAAATACCAGGCAATTCTTCTCTGAACAAGAGAAAACAACAACCCCAGACGATCGTTTCGGCCTTTTGTGGGCCTCGTCAGTGAGGTGCAGTCGCATCTCTCTAAGGGCATGTGTGCAAGGAGTCCACGTCAGGTTTCCCCTTTTACTCTTAGGGAGACCCAAGAGCAATTTGCATAAATAAAAAGAGAGAGAGATGCACTCAGCTGAGACAGAACAAAAGCTGGAAAAACTTCCGTGCCTGTTCATTTTATTATAGTGTGTCACTCAGGGTGCATACTCTTTTAGCACACTATGCCCCTTCACAGAGAAAAAATATCCTGTAGCATATCAGTCTGACCCTGCCCAATGACAGTCCAGCGCCGAAATACCAGGCAATTCTTCTCTGAACAAGAGAAAACAACAACCCCAGACGATCGTTTCGGCCTTTTGTGGGCCTCGTCAGTGAGGTGCAGTCGCATCTCTCTAAGGGCATGTGTGCAAGGAGTCCACGTCAGGTTTCCCCTTTTACTCTTAGGGAGACCCAAGAGCAATTTGCATAAATAAAAAGAGAGAGAGAGAGATGCACTCAGCTGAGACAGAACAAAAGCTGGAAAAACTTCCGTGCCTGTTCATTTTATTATAGTGTGTCACTCAGGGTGCATACTCTTTTAGCACACTATGCCCCTTCACAGAGAAAAAATATCCTGTAGCATATCAGTCTGATCCTGCCCAATGACAGTCCAGCGCCGAAATACCAGGCAATTCTTCTCTGAACAAGAGAAAACAACAACCCCAGACGATCGTTTCGGCCTTTTGTGGGCCTCGTCAGTGAGGTGCAGTCGCATCTCTCTAAGGGCATGTGTGCAAGGAGTCCACGTCAGGTTTCCCCTTTTACTCTTAGGGAGACCCAAGAGCAATTTGCATAAATAAAAAGAGAGAGAGAGATGCACTCAGCTGAGAAAGAACAAAAGCTGGAAAAACTTCCGTGCCTGTTCATTTTATTATAGTGTGTCACTCAGGGTGCATACTCTTTTAGCACACTATGCCCCTTCACAGAGAAAAAATATCCTGTAGCATATCAGTCTGATCCTGCCCAATGACAGTCCAGCGCCGAAATACCAGGCAATTCTTCTCTGAACAAGAGAAAACAACAACCCCAGACGATCGTTTCGGCCTTTTGTGGGCCTCGTCAGTGAGGTGCAGTCGCATCTCTCTAAGGGCATGTGTGCAAGGAGTCCACGTCAGGTTTCCCCTTTTACTCTTAGGGAGACCCAAGAGCAATTTGCATAAATAAAAAGAGAGAGAGAGATGCACTCAGCTGAGACAGAACAAAAGCTGGAAAAACTTCTGTGCCTGTTCATTTTATTATAGTGTGTCACTCAGGGTGCATACTCTTTTAGCACACTATGCCCCTTCACAGAGAAAAAATATCCTGTAGCATATCAGTCTGATCCTGCCCAATGACAGTCCAGCGCCGAAATACCAGGCAATTCTTCTCTGAACAAGAGAAAACAACAACCCCAGACGATCGTTTCGGCCTTTTGTGGGCCTCGTCAGTGAGGTGCAGTCGCATCTCTCTAAGGGCATGTGTGCAAGGAGTCCACGTCAGGTTTCCCCTTTTACTCTTAGGGAGACCCAAGAGCAATTTGCATAAATAAAAAGAGAGAGAGAGATGCACTCAGCTGAGACAGAACAAAAGCTGGAAAAACTTCCATGCCTGTTCATTTTATTATAGTGTGTCACTCAGGGTGCATACTCTTTTAGCACACTATGCCCCTTCACAGAGAAAAAATATCCTGTAGCATATCAGTCTGATCCTGCCCAATGACAGTCCAGCGCCGAAATACCAGGCAATTCTTCTCTGAACAAGAGAAAACAACAACCCCAGACGATCGTTTCGGCCTTTTGTGGGCCTCGTCAGTGAGGTGCAGTCGCATCTCTCTAAGGGCATGTGTGCAAGGAGTCCACGTCAGGTTTCCCCTTTTACTCTTAGGGAGACCCAAGAGCAATTTGCATAAATAAAAAGAGAGAGAGAGATGCACTCAGCTGAGACAGAACAAAAGCTGGAAAAACTTCCGAGCCTGTTCATTTTATTATAGTGTGTCACTCAGGGTGCATACTCTTTCTAGCTTTTGTTCTGTCTCAGCTGAGTGCATCTCTCTCTCTTTTTATATTGGTTCAGGTGCCATCTTTTCAACAAGCAAAATCTCACAGAGAGATATTGTTGTCTTTTCTTCGTTCCCATGGATGGAATGTGAATCTGGAAAAAAGCTCCCTCTCCCCTGCTACAAGATTAATGTTCTTAGAGACCATAATGGATTCTCTATTGATGATGATTTTTCTGACAGAGGTCAGGAAAACCAAAATCATTTCCTCTTGCCTCTCTCTTCAGGCTATTGCTCATCCTTCAGTGGCTCAATGTATGGAGGTAATCGGTCTGATGGTGGCTTCCATGGACATCATTCCTTTTGCTCAATTCCATTTGAGAGCTCTCCAGTTGTGCATGCTCAGACAATAGAATGGTGACCATGCAAATCTATCTCAGAGAATAGAGTTAGATCAGTCATCAAAGGACTCTCTCCCGTGGTGGATTTCTCAGGAACATCTGTCTCAGGGCACATGCTTTCGGAGACGTGCTGGGCTGGGGAGCAGTCTGGAACTCGTTAAAAACTCAGGGCTTTTGGACTCGGGAGGAGTCTGCTCTTCCCATCAACATCTTGGAGTTGAGGGGGATTTAAAATGCTCTATTGGCTTGGCCTCAGTTGTCCTCAGCCCAGTTTATCAGGCTCCTGACAACATAACCTCTGTGGCTTACATCAATCACCAGGGAGGAACTCGGAGTTCCTTAGCCATGAAGGAGGTTACTCTGATTCCTCAGTGGGCAGAGACCCACAATTGCTGTCTATATGCCATCCACATTCCAGGAGTAGACAACTGTGAAGCGGATTTTCTGAGCAGACAGACTTTTCATCCCAGGGAGTGGGAACTCCATCCGGAGGTGTTTTCCAGCTTAGTCCTCAAATGTGTGGTGCCGGAGTTAGATCAGAACGCCAAGCTTCCAAGGTACAGTTCAAGGTCAAGAGATCCGCAGGCCTTTCTGATAGATGCACTGGTGGTTACTTGGGTTTTCAGGTTGGCATACCTGTTTCCTCCATTTGTTCTCCTTCCACGAGTCATTGCTCGTATCAAACAGGAGAGGGCGTCTGTGATTCTAATAGCCCCTGCGTGGCCTCACAGGATCTGGTTTGCAGACCTAGTGGAGATGTCATCTCTCCTACCTTGGAGACTACCTCTGAGGAAGGACCTCCTGATTCAGGGTCACTTCCTTCTTCCAAATCTTGTTTATCTGAAGCTGACTGCTTGGAGATTGAACACTTAATTCTGTCTAAGCGTGGTTTTTCTGAGTCGGTCATTGAGACCATAATTCAAGCTCGCAAGCCTGTTACTAGAAAGATTTACCATAAGATATGGCATAAATATCTTTGCTGGTGGGAATCCAAGGGCTACTCTTGGAGTAGAATTAGAATTCCTAGAATTGTATCTTTTCTTCAGGAAGGCCTGGAGAAGGGATTGTCAGTCAGTACCCTGAAGGGTCAGATTTCTGCTTTATCTGTTTTACTACATAAACGTTTGGCAGATGTGCTAGATGTGCAATCTTTTTGTCAGGCCTTGGTCAAAATCAGGCCTGTCTTTAAGTATGTTGCTCCTCCTTGGAGCCTTAACCTTGTTTTTGAAGTTTTACTGCTGGCTCCATTTGAGCCATTGCATTCCATAGCGGCTCATGTCAGTCTGACATTTAATAAATCGGCCCCCATATCTTCTCTTTACCTTTTTTCCTTCCCTTCTCTCACATTTTCTCCACTCTCTCTTAACTCTATCTCCTTCTCCACTTTCACTTTTCCTTTTCAATCTCACTCCCTGCCCTCCTTTACCCTCTCAGATGTAGCAGTCTAAGCACTAATTGGGTCCCTTCAGCCCTAGAGGAATAATATATCCTTGCCCTTTGATGGATATATAATATCACTTTAGATAATATTTTTAGCACATAGCCTAAAATATGTGTTTGTGCTGCAATAGGAGTAAACATTTTACAAATACACGGCTAGATTACGAGTTTTTGTCAGTAAGGCTTGCGGTGCTAACGCTTAGTTTATGCTCACCGCTCACCTACAAACAACGCTGGTATTACAGGTCTTTTTAAACCCGACGTTAGCCGCAGAAAAGTGAGTGAAGAGCAAAATTTAGCTCCACATCTCACCTCAATACCAGCGCTGTTTACGGTAGCGGTGAGCTGGCTAAACGTGCTTGTGCACGATTTCCCCATAGGAATCAATGGGGCAGAATCGGCTGAAAAAATACCTAACACCTGCAAAAAAGCAGCGTTTAGCTCCTAACGCAGCCCCATTAATTCCTATGGGGAAATATTTTTATGTCTACATCTAAAACCCTAACATGAACCCCGAGTCTAAACACCCCTAATCTTACACTTATTAAACCCTAATCTGCCGCCCCCGACATCGTCGCCACCAACATTATATTATTAACCCCTAATCTGCCGCTCCGGACACCGCCGCCACCTACATTATACTTATGAATCCCTAATCTGCTGCCCCCAACATCGCCGACACCTACATTATATTTATTAACCCTAATCTGCCCTCCCAACGTCGCCACCACTATAATAAATATATTAACCCCTAAACCTAAGTCTAACCCTAACCCCCCTAACTTAAATATGATTTTAAATAATCTAAATAAAATTACTACAAATCAGCATGAAGGGTTTGCCCCCGATCAGGGATCAGATCAGGTGGGGGGCAGACTTTCTCAGTTTTCTCAAGCCTGGATACGAGATGTCCCAGATCCCTGGACTGTGGACATAGTATCCCAGAGTTACAAATTGGAATTCAAGACTTTTCCTCCCAGAGGCAGATTCCTTCTCTTAAGATTATCTGCAGACAAGATAAAGAGAGAGGCGTTCTTGAAATGTATACATCTTTCCTCCCTGGGAGTGATAGTTCCAGTGCAGGAACAGGGTCTCGGGTTCTACTCCAACCTATTTGTGGTTCCCAAAAAGAGGGAACTTTCCGTCCCATTCTAGACTTGAAGTGTCTAAACAAGTTTCTCAAAGTTCCATCCTACAAGATAGAGACTATACGCTCCATTCTTCCTTTAGTACAAGAGGGTCAGTTCATGACAACCATAGACTTAAAGGATGCGTATCTTCATGTTCCTATTCACAGGGACCATCACAGATTCCTGAGATTTGCCTTTCTGGACAAACATTTCCAGTTTGTGGCCCTTCCATTTGGTCTTGGCACGGCTTCCAGAATTTTTTCAAAGGTTCTGGGTGCTCTTTTGGCAGTGATCCATTCTTGTGGAATTGCTTTGACACCCTACCTGGATGACATATTGGTTCAGGTGCCATCTTTTCAACAAGCAAAATCTCACAGAGAGATATTGTTGTCTTTTCTTCGTTCCCATGGATGGAATGTGAATCTGGAAAAAAGCTCCCTCTCCCCTGCTACAAGATTAATGTTCTTAGAGACCATAATGGATTCTCTATTGATGATGATTTTTCTGACAGAGGTCAGGAAAACCAAAATCATTTCCTCTTGCCTCTCTCTTCAGGCTATTGCTCATCCTTCAGTGGCTCAATGTATGGAGGTAATCGGTCTGATGGTGGCTTCCATGGACATCATTCCTTTTGCTCAATTCCATTTGAGAGCTCTCCAGTTGTGCATGCTCAGACAATAGAATGGTGACCATGCAAATCTATCTCAGAGAATAGAGTTAGATCAGTCGTCAAGGGACTCTCTCCCGTGGTGGATTTCTCAGGAACATCTGTCTCAGGGCACATGCTTTCGGAGACGTGCTGGGCTGGGGAGCAGTCTGGAACTCGTTAAAAACTCAGGGCTTTTGGACTCGGGAGGAGTCTGCTCTTCCCATCAACATCTTGGAGTTGAGGGGGATTTAAAATGCTCTATTGGCTTGGCCTCAGTTGTCCTCAGCCCAGTTTATCAGGCTCCTGACAACATAACCTCTGTGGCTTACATCAATCACCAGGGAGGAACTCGGAGTTCCTTAGCCATGAAGGAGGTTACTCTGATTCCTCAGTGGGCAGAGACCCACAATTGCTGTCTATATGCCATCCACATTCCAGGAGTAGACAACTGTGAAGTGGATTTTCTGAGCAGACAGACTTTTCATCCCAGGGAATGGGAACTCCATCCGGAGGTGTTTTCCAGCTTAGTCCTCAAATGTGTGGTGCTGGAGTTAGATCAGAACGCCAAGCTTCCAAGGTACAGTTTAAGGTCAAGAGATCCGCAGGCCTTTCTGATAGATGCACTGGTGGTTACTTGGGTTTTCAGGTTGGCATACCTGTTTCCTCCATTTGTTCATGAGTCATTGCTCGTATCAAACAGGAGAGGGTGTCTGTGATTCTAATAGCCCCTGCGTGGCCTCGCAGGATCTGGTTTGCAGACCTAGTGGAGATGTCATCTCTCCTACCTTGGAGACTACCTCTGAGGAAGGACCTCCCGATTCAGGGTCCCTTCCTTCTTCCAAATCTTGTTTATCTGAAGCTGACTGCTTGGAGATTGAACGCTTAATTCTGTCTAAGCGTGGTTTTTCTGAGTCGGTCATTGAGACCATAATTCAAGCTCGCAAGCCTGTTACTAGAAAGATTTACCATAAGATATGGCGTAAATATCTTTGCTGGTGGGAATCCAAGGGCTACTCTTGGAGTAGAATTAAAATTCCTAGAATTGTATCTTTTCTTCAGGAAGGCCTGGAGAAGGGATTGTCAGTCAGTACCCTGAAGGGTCAGATTTCTGCTTTATCTGTTTTACTACATAAACGTTTGGCAGATGTGCTAGATATGCAATCTTTTTGTCAGGCCTTGGTCAAAATCAGGCCTGTCTTTAAGTATGTTGCTCCTCCATGGAGCCTTAACCTTGTTTTTTAAAGTTTTACTGCTGGCTCCATTTGAGTCATTGCATTCCATAGCGGCTCATGTCCGTCTGACATTTAATAAATCGGCCCCCATATCTTCTCTTTACCTTCTTTCCTTCCCTTCTCTCACATTTTCTCCACTCTCTCTTAACTCTATCTCCTTCTCCACTTTCACTTTTCCTTTTCAATCTCTCTCCCTGCCCTCCTTTACCCTCTCAGATGTAGCAGTCTAAGCACTAATTGGGTCCCTTCAGCCCTAGAGGAATAATATATCCTTGCCCTTTGATGGATATATAATATCACTTTAGATAATATTTTTAGCACATAGCCTAAAATATGTGTTTGTACTGCAATAGGAGTAAACATTTTACAAATACACGGCTAGATTACGAGTTTTTGTCAGTAAGGCTTGCGGTGCTAACGCTTAGTTTATGCTCACCGCTCACCTACAAACAACGCTGGTATTACAGGTCTTTTTAAACCCGGCGTTAGCCGCAGAAAAGTGAGTGAAGAGCAAAATTTAGCTCCACATCTCACCTCAATACCAGCGCTGTTTACGGTAGCGGTGAGCTGGCTAAACGTGCTTGTGCACGATTTCCCCATAGGAATCAATGGGGCAGAATCGGCTGAAAAAATACCTAACACCTGCAAAAAAGCAGCGTTTAGCTCCTAACGCAGCCCCATTAATTCCTATGGGGAAATATTTTTATGTCTACACCTAAAACCCTAACACGAACCCCGAGTCTAAACACCCCTAATCTGACACTTATTAAACCCTAATCTGCCGCCCCCGACATCGTCGCCACCAACATTATATTATTAACCCCTAATCTGCCACTCCGCACACCGCCGCCACCTACATTATACTTATGAATCCCTAATCTGCTGCCCCCAACATCGCCGACACCTACATTATATTTATTAACCCATAATCTGTCCTCCCAACGTCGCCACCACTATAATAAATATATTAACTCCTAACCCTAACCCCCCTAACTTAAATATAATTTTAAATAATCTAAATAAAATTACTACAATTAACTAAATTAAATTAAATAAACTAATGTACGGAAAAAAAACACTAAATTACAAAAAATAATAACATAATTACAAGAATTTTAAACTAATTACACCTACTCTAATCCCCCTAATAAAATAAAAAATCCCCCCAAAATAAAAAAGGCCTACCCTACACTAAATTACAAATAGCCCTTAAAAGGGCCTTTTGCGGGGCATTGCCCCAAAGTAATCAGCTCTTTTACCTGTAAAAAAAAATACAATACCCCCCCAACATTAAAACCCACCACCCACACACCCAACCCTACTCTAAAACCCACCCAATCCCCCCTTAATAAAACCTAACACTAACCCCTTGAAGATCACCCTACCTTGAGACGTCTTCACCCAACCGGACAGAAGTGGTCCTCCAGAGGGGCAGAAGTCTTCATCCGATCCGGACAGAAGAGGACCTCCAGACAGGCAGAAGTCTTCATCCAGGCAGCATCTTCTATCTTTATCCATCCAGAGCGGAGTGGGTCCATCTTCAAGCCAGCCGACGTGGAGCATCCTCTTCCAACGACATCCAACTGAAGAATGAAGGTTCCTTTAAATTACGTCATCCAAGATAGAATCCTATCAGCCAATCGGAATTCAAGGGACACCATCTTGGATGACGTCATTTAAAGGAACCTTCATTCTTCAGTTGGATGTTGTTGGAAGAGAATGCTCCGCGTCGGCTGGCTTGAAGATGGACCCGATCCACTCCGGATGGATGAAGATAGAAGATGCCGCCTGGATGAAGACTTCTGCCCATCTGGAGGTCCTCTTCTGCCCGGATCGGATGAAGACTTCTGCCCCTCTGGAGGACCACTTCTGCCCGGTTGTGTGAAGACGTCTCAAGGTAGGGTGATCTTCAAGGGGTTAGTGTTAGGTTTTATTAAGGGGGGATTGGGTGGGTTTTAGAGTAGGGTTGGGTGTGTGGTTGGTGGGTTTTAATGTTGGGGGGGTATTGTATTTTTTTTTACAGGTAAAAGAGCTGATTACTTTGGGGCAATGCCCCGCAAAAGGCCCTTTTAAGGGCTATTTGTAATTTAGTATAGGGTAGGGATTTTTTTTATTTTGGGGGGATTTTTTATTTTATTAGGGGGATTAGAGTAGGTGTAATTAGTTTAAAATTCTTGTAATTATTTTATTATTTTTTGTAATTTAGTTGGGGGGGTTTTTCCGTACTTCAGTTTATTTAATTTAATTGTAATTAATTGTAGTTAGTTTAGGTAATTAATTTAATTATAGTGTAGTGTTAGGTGTAATTGTAACTTAGGTTAGGGTTTATTTTACAGGTAAATTTGTACTTATTTTAGCTAGGTAGTTATTAAATAGTTAATAGCTATTTAATAACTTTTGTACCTAGTTAAAATAAATACAAAGTTGCCTATAAAATAAAAATAAACCCTAAGCTAGCTACAATGTAACTATTAGTTATATTGTAGCTATCATAGGGTTTGTTTTATAGGTAAGTATTTAGTTTTAAATAGGAATAATTTAGTTAATTGTAGTAATTTTATTTAGATTTATTTAAATTATATTTAAGTTAGGAGGGGTTAGGGTTAGACTTAGGTTTAGGGGTTAATACATTTAATATGGTGGTGGCGACATTGGGGGTGGCAGATTAGGAGTTAATAAATGTAGGTGGGTGGTGGCGATGTTAGGGCCAGCAGATTAGGGGTTAATAATATTTAATAGTAACAGGAAGGTGAGTGGCAGGCTCTGCAATAACCAGACTTGCGCTCCAAAAAATATAATAAAAGAATATTTATTAGTGGAAAAATAGTAAAATATACA